>NW_015655583.1:63533-63665 GCF_001515625.1 Sinocyclocheilus rhinocerous | reverse complement strand
TCTGGATAATGTGGATAATGTTATATGAAGCACCATTACTTCAAACGAGTTATACTTGAAGTATATACTTGTGAGAAATACGAGAAATACTGAAAATATTGTTATAAATTGTAGCAACACCTCCCCCTTTAC
>NW_015655583.1:55091-63143 GCF_001515625.1 Sinocyclocheilus rhinocerous | reverse complement strand
GTACAAACTCTAAGACTATGTGCCATATTTCTAGAGAGAAGAGCGGCACCACCCCAGGAGGGATGAAGACCATCTCTTTTCAACAGGTCAGGTCTGCCCCAAAAACTCGTCCAATTGTCTATGAAACCTATGTTATTTGTGTCATGTGACATAAAAGACACTGTATGGGAGTTCAGGGTTTTCATCTTGAAGAATAATGTTCTTTTTAGCAGCATCATATGACCCCTTTAAAATAAATATATACTAAAAGCAAACAAACAATGTACATGAAATATGAACAGAAAACAAAGTAAACTAGTAATTTCAAAGTTTTAGTTGTCTTTCCTTGCCATGTACAAATAATTTTTTCAGTTATTTTCTGCAGTGTTTTAGCAAAAGTATTAAACTATTTTGCTGCTGATGGTGTTATATGCATGTATATCTTTGAATATTCATTAGGCTTGTTTGAGCTGCGCCTCGCCTCGCCTGAAATGATGGCGAGAGTAGGCGGCTGCAGTGAGGGGAGGAGTGAAATAAGCGCAGGCAAGACGGACAGTTCTGACCTCACGAAGTGGAACAGATACCTACGAGGTCAAAGACAGATATCGCGTTATTCTCACTCATGTGCTGTGTTGCTAATAAACATGATATAATTTCAGTTCTGTTGCTTTTATATGAAAATAAATATGATGAACAGGACACTCAAAGTGCTTGCTATTTAATTCCATACAAAAGGTGTATTTATCATCCATTTTTACTTTAATACAAACATGTATTTTAGATTTTTATGGAAATATGATCATGCTTTTGATCAGCGGAGTTGGTGGAGAGCAACTGCGCTCGACTGCACAATCCGACACAGCCGCCTCGCCGTCGCAAGAGTTTTTTGGCACACGTCAGCATGACATCAGAGCAAGTCGGACGTAACTCGGACACTTTTCTAACCGGCATGCATCTCGTGGGGATCACCGGTGATCGGTTCTGCGCAGATTTTGCTCATCTCAAACAAGCCTTATTATGGTGAATGACGTCAAGTTGACCATTCCAAAATGGCAGACGTATCTGGAGCGGTCGAATAGGGCATCTATACATATCTATGGGTATTACCCCCTGCATATTTTATTTGTGCGTGACATGATTTACACACAGCGTGTGTTTTCTCCAGGTTGTGCTTACCAGGTTGTGCATAAAAGCCGAAATGTGCCCAGATGTCGGCTTTTAAAGTAGTTGGAGCATTTTTTATTACTCGCTTGCGTCTCGCCTCCCTCCGCCATTGTATGCTACCGCGACAAAACACGCATGCGACAAATGACGTCAGAAAAGCATCAGTAGGTTATAATCGGTTATGGTCTATTGAACCGATACCGAATCGTCCTCGTCTGCATCGCGATGCATCGTAGAAACTATTAATTTTGACACCCCTATAAATGAGTATGACTAATTGAGTATTCAGTATTGAGCATTCATGAATATGAGTATTGGGGAGTACATACATGGCCAACACAAACAAAGACAAAGATATGTGCTCAAACACAAGACAAACAGATAGGCCTACACGAAACAAAGACAAAATGGATCAGACTGCCAATGCTAGTTATGTAGTACATTTTCTTTATCTCTGCATCTAAATAGGAAAGGTATCAGTTTTCATGTGCAGATTTTTGATTGTCTTTTTTACTGCAATCAAAGATGTGATTTAGCACTGAAAGCTGAGTAGCATTAATCATAGTGGGTTTTTAAGGGTGCATACTGATATGTAGAGAACAATGTAATATAAATAAACACTTTCTCTCCCCCCCCCCTTTTCAGAAAAGGTGACTATGAGGACTGAGACAGGGCCTGGGACTGAGGTGCCACCCCAACATAAGGGTACTGAAGTTACCATTACAGAGTCAGCCTCAGATGGTAAAATGGCGAAAGAGGTAGGGAATTGTTTTAAATGTCCAACTAATATTTTTCGACATAAAGCCAAACATTTTTAATTCATAGTTTTCAGTCACATGACTGGCTCGAAGACCTGGCGGGCAAAACATCCATAGAACTGCAGCACAAGCCTGTCAATTTTATATCTATGCAATGCGCTAAATGGTTAAGTGTTTTCTTTATAATGGTTTTCTATGGGAAAACAATTAATATTAAACATTGCGCATTGCATTTATATTCTGGGTACATCTGCTTGCCTGTACAAAGTATGCATCATCAATAAGGTGTATACTGAATTTGGCCTTTAAATATCACTGTCTTACTACATTACTACTTAATAAAAACCTTGTAAAAATAACAGGCGGTCAGTGGAGGAAAGCCTTGTTTTGCCCTCCAAGGGGGGGTTCCTGTAAGGGTGTGACGTCGCGTGAAAACTATGGATTGGTGTAACTTTCCAGAGATAGTAGCAAGTCTCATTAAAGTTCAAATTTATTTATTTATTTATTTTTGACAACTTGTCCACCAAATCAAAGTTAGTGTAGTACAACCAACATGCAGGAAGCCATTTGACAAGAAAACCACAAGACAGATGGCATGAGAAAGAGGATCCATTCCATGACTGTGTCTAACTGAAAAGAAAGAAAGAAAGAAAGAAAGAAAGAAAGAAAATATTTTGGTGATTAACAGTTGTGAAAAATTATAATGTAATATAAACCGATATAATGTAATATAAACTGATAATATAAACTGATTATAGGATATCAAGCCTCATGACGATTCTAGAGATGTACAAGATGCATCAGACAGAACAACATCTGACAAGAGCCCAAGATCCCCTCAGAAAGGCTCCAAATGCTCCAAGACTGTTCCCTTTAAAGTCACACTTTTGGATAGATCTATTTATGAAGAGAACATTGAGGTAAGTGAAGAGATGTTTCAGTGGTGTCCACATGGCAATTGTCTTTATGCCTCATGTGAAGCACTAAGAACACTTTAATAAACTCATAAATGAACTCTTTTTTTCCACTGACTGTAGGCTTTGACATACAGTACCTGGAAACTTTTCTAAATTAAACTACCATAGGTTATTATAAAAATACATTTCCCTCACAGTCATGTTTTAGTATGTACAAACCCCATTTCCAAAAAGGAAAAAAAAAACATTTTGGAAAATGCAATAAAAACAAGAATCTTAGATTTTGAATCTTTCTCTCTATTCTCTTGAACCTTTATTTAACTGACAAAAGAACAAAAAGTACATATTTACAATGTTTCCACTGAACAAAGTAATTGTGCTTTGTAAATATGAACACATTTTGAGTCTGTCTTCAACACACTCAAAAAAGTTGGAACATATCTCATTTATTTATACAGTATAGTGCTTTATACAGTACAGATTGTTTCAAAGCAGCTTCACAGTATTAAACAGGAAAATAACAGAATCAGTGATCAATGAGTGTGTTGCAGGCATCAAATTCAGAATTTGTTGATAATTAGAAAATGTAATTAAGGTGGTCTGTGAAAATACTGCAAATCTAAATTTGTCAGTTGAATAAAGGTTCAAGCGAATTAACAAATCACAGATTTTTGTTTTTATTGCATTTTCCAAAATGTTACAACTTTTTTTCTGGAAATGAGCTTTGTATCTATATACCACCAAAAATCTTCAGCAATATTTTGTAGCTAAATATAATAGTGCCATAGTACAGCTACTGTTACTAGAGTTAAATCATGGTTAGCTTTGCAGTTTGCAAAGGGAAAGGTAGCTGGTATTTTGTAACTCTGAATGTGGGGATGCATCTACTCCCAGGAATGGCTATTATAGTTCTAGGACCATGAGTTTGTATCCCACTCTTACAGAATGTTGCCCACTCCTTCATATTCTTTCATTTTAAATTTCATAGCATCAGCACTAACACGGAAATATGTTTTATATAGCTCTGTATTGCTAGTGAATATGCCAGAGAAGCATGTAATGCATTTTATTGTAATGCATTACAATAAAACTGCATCTGTGATGCATTAAAATAAACAGCATCTTAGGTGAGATCTTGCATAGAAAGAAACATAGAAAGACTGTAAATGTGTGTAGCAGGGTTTGTAGCCTAACAGTATGCAGGAATGTGTGATAAAACAGGTAACTTAAATGCAATGTTTGGATGCTTTGGATAAAAGCGTCTGCCTAATGCATAAGTCTAACTGTAAATATTTTCCTTAACAAAACCCCTTAAAGAAACTATAGTGATAAAAATCAAGGTTCAGTGTTCCAATTTTCCCCTTGTTTCTCATCCACTGTGGGTGGGTGTTGATGCAAGCTTGACGCGTGCAGAGAAGAATAAATAGATCAAGAGGCTTGTTGAAGATTCAAAACAATAACTTAAAGTCCCCATGAAATCAAAATTGAAGTTTTTTGGCTTTTAGGATGATTATGTTAGCCTTAAGGTTATATATAAGCTAGTGTGCTCCAAAACAATGACACAATTCGTATTTATTAGTTATAAGCATTCAAAACTTACAGTCTCTCACTTCCGCCAGTGTGGATCAACAATTTTGATGACATCACCCTGCACTTCAGCTTTTCATCAAACTTTCTGTCCAATCCAATGCTCTCTAGAATCCAAAGTGTCCCGCCCCCTACACCCCACACCGTTTGCTTATGGCAGAGTATGGCAGTTGCCATACCCTAGCATTCAGAGTTCAGAAAAAACATCCTGATGATGTTCGTTAAAGATAATCCAAATACTTTTAGGAGAACAGACCTGAGCATTGCTAGGTAGAGGTTCCTAATAGTGACAATTCATGCAGCGCGGTGCGTCACGATGAGCGCTGCTGTTGTGATAACGGCGACTTCTCTGATTGGATCCCACTTCAGGATTGTAGTTAGCGTAGTTTTTACTTGTGTTTTGGTGATTAAAATGTTTTTTTTTTTTTAATTAACATTATTTAACAACGTATAAATCATAATGGCTGATTTTACAAAATCATGTAAATGTATACATGTATTATTGCAAATGGCCACAGGGTATTATGCCATACACTAGGCTTACATGAAATGCCGCCACTGCCCTAAATAAATGCTGAAGCTGCAGCTGAAACCGTAATATGTAATTGCATAATAGTCATGGATCATGCTGAATCTCATTCAGATCACATTTAAAAGCATAATATCAAAATTAATAATTATATTATTCGATGATGTAATTGTTTTAAACATCAGAAGTGAAAAAGTTTTCAAAATCTATATAACTTCCTGCTCATGTGATCCGATGATGTCACACCAGTTGTAATATCTTCACACAATCCTGTCACACATCATACATGACTTGGATTTTGGAAATATGATTTTCAATTTTTGGTGAATTTTTGAAATATTCAAGTACATATTCCTGCTCAAGTGACCCGATGATATCACACCTGTCATGGTACTGGAGAATGATGAGGCGAGGACTCAAATGCAGGAGAAAATTGGTACTTTTTAATAATAAAATGAAACAAAACAAACCAAAACTTTCCCGAGGGGGAAAAACAGGCAGGCTAGGAACAAGGCACAACACTGCAAGGCAGGGAACAGCAACACGGGTAGACATAGCACACACCACATGTACAACTGACATAAAACAACGGATCAGCACAGGACTGCAGACACCAGGAGAATAAATAGGGAAACAAACGAGGTGGGTAACGAGGGAGACACAGGTGGAGCAACTTAAACAATAATGAGGTGACAAGATGGGTGGGGTCAGACAATAGACAGGAGAGAGCACATGGCACCAAACAAACACAACACAAGCCATGTGCTCACAAAAAAACCACAGGTGTGCCCTCTGGTGGCCGTCTTGGGCACTCCAGCTGCAGACTGTGACAACACCAGTTGTGATATCTTCACACAATCCTGTCACACATCATACCTTAATAAATAAATTGGATAAAGAACTGTATCAATAAGCCCTCATCTATATGGAATCTGATCCCTAATGTTATTTTTTTTCCAAACTAGGTGGTTTAAATTTCTTATTAATATGTAATTATAGCATTATGAAAGTCCCTATCAAATTGTCACTTTTTGTAGACAAATGTTATTAGCTTGGTCCCTCATTTTTAAACACAATTTTACACCTCACTCTTATCTAATCTGGAATAATAAGAATCTACTGTATAATCACAAAACTATTTTCTTTGATAACTGGTTTAAAATTTTTATTATTTTTGTGTCTCAACTTTTCAATCAAAACGGTTCATCTGTATGAGTTCTTATATAAGCATGAAATTCCTGTTATTCCAAAAGAGTTACCAATTGTTGCTGATGCAGTGCCACATGTTGTTCTCATGCTTTTTAAAGATCTTTCTTTTCCAATCTCTTGTCACTCAGTGGAACAATGGAAAACATTTGTAGGTAAACAGTGTCTTTCATCATCTAAAAGAAAACTAACAAAAAAAACAATACGAAAATTAGAGTTTTGTATCAGGAGGATTCTGTTTCTGTGCCTTATGTAATCTCTAACTGGAATGGTTTTGTAAGTGATATTCCCTGGAAGAAAGTTTGGTCATTACCTCACAAATACCTGATAACTAACAAAGTTACATTTAAGTTGATTCACAGATTTTATCCAGATAAGTGCTCTCTTAAAAGATTTAAGAATGATATTAATACCAACTGTTCTTTCTTTTTTAGAGAACCCTGAAACCTCTTTACATTTATTTTGGAATTGCTCTTATACACTGACATTTTTTTTGTATAGAAATGCAAATTTTGGTTTTCATGATTGTGAAAGGGAAAGTGATATTTATTTTAGAAACCTTATTTTCCTGTTAGCTAAATATCATATTCATAAATGTAAATTTTCTAAATGCAAGCTTTTTTTTAAGATTTAAACTTGAAATGAATGTATTTTGAATCTATTGAGTTCTCTACAAACTTAATAGCAATGAGAACAATGGCTTTGTTGAAGGACTTGGCACTTCATCTGGACTGAAAGACTGAAGGACCCTGGATTGTTATTATTGTTGTCCTGACACACATCATACACGAAATGGATTTTGGAAATATGATTTCACATATTTTTTCATATATTCAAATCTGTACAACTTCCTAATCATGTGACCTTATGTTGCCACACCCACTGAATTATATTCATAAACCTTCCACACATAAATCTTCCACACATTGTGCATTCATATTTTTTTTTCTTTTGAATATATATTTGTTGTTTTTAGACTTTTTTACTTCTTGATCATGTGACCTGATATTGTTACACAAGGCCGGTTTATATTTACAAACATTTCTCATACAAAAATATTTACATTACATTATGTGCCTACCAAACATTTAAGTAGTACTATAGTCATGTGTAATTTGGTGGGTCCAGTCCTCGATAACTCAGAATAACACCACAATAACATCACAACTTTCCTTTTCTAGGCACCCCGTCCTGTCAGGGGTGGCATATCCTTTTAAACCATGTCCTTCCCCTCTCACCTATAGAAGTAGACAACTCACAAAAATAAACTACATTAACAATAATATAACAAAAAGATTAAGCAAACAAACTTACAAAACTTAAATAAGCATGACTCCTACAGGAACAGTTCCCCCAAAAATAAAAGTTTTGCAATTCGGAGTTGAAACAGTCAGTAATACAGTATATATATATATATATATATATATATATAAATAAAGAAATTTACAAACAAAATACATTTGAGAAATACAAAATAAATAATTTAGCCTAATAAAAATTATAGCCTACAATTGTCAGGGATTCAATGAGAGAGAACTCAAATGCGGAATGAGTGTTCATGGGTTTATTAACAATACTGCTGACAAGTCAAGAGAAGGTGAGGAGGGGGTGAACACAGTCCAAACAATAAGCAAGAAAGAGGCTCAAAGACAGGCCAGGCTGAGAGAGAGGTCACTGAGTCCAGCCCTGGATGACAGTAGGCCGGTGAGCAGTAATGGCAGTGCAGAGGGAGGCCAGAGGTTAGCAGCGATGGCCTGACAGGAACGTGAGCAGTAATGGCAGTGCAGAGGGAGGCCAGAGGTTAGCAGCGATGGCCTGACAGGAACGTGAGCAGTAATGGCAGTGCAGAGGGAGGCCAGAGGTTAGCAGCGATGGCCTGACAGGAACGTGAGCAGTAATGGCAGTGCAGAGC
>NW_015655583.1:54240-55048 GCF_001515625.1 Sinocyclocheilus rhinocerous | reverse complement strand
CCGCAAAGCAAAAGCCACTCCACACTCGTGGTCTGACAGGCACAGCACAGGACTTGCTGCTTGGCAGATACAGGGAGCAGCCCGGGAGCTCAGCCTGCAGGACAAGACAGGACTAAAGACAAACAAGAGACACCACCGCACAGGACAAGCCATGACAAGACAGAAGGCGGTAACCAAAACCAAGCAATGACTAGAAAAACTATAACTAAACTAGAAAATTGAAACAAAACTAAAGCTAGGGAAAAGCTAAAGGAACAAGTAAAAAGTAAAAGTCTAAAGGCAAATGACTAAGGAAAGAAAAAGGGAAACTAACTACTAAAGCTAAGAACTAAAGATAAAGCAGAAGACACTAAAGAATACTTAACTAGACACAGGAACAAAACAACACCAAAAAAAAAAAAACATGCAGAACTAGCTTAACAATACACTAAAAACTAGTGATGTTCGGTTCTTGAACGAATCGTTCTTTTGAGCCGGTTCTCAGGAAGTAGAACCCGGAACTCAGGAACCCGGTTCACATAATCGAACTGAATCGAACTTTAGTTCCGGGTTGATGACGCAGGACGCACAGCCGAAGTAGCACGTCCAACTCAAAAAGAACCGATTGAGCCATTTCAGCAAAAAAGACCTCTAACACTAGCTTGCTCTATTCCTTTTCTATTCTATCTGTTTTCCTTTTATTTATTATTTAAAAAAAACCTTGCTACGTGTAATGCATTAAGCTAACTGACACTTGTTATAGCACTTGTATATCATTGCTCTTTTGTTGTTTTTGATTGCTTCCATTGTCCTCATTTGTAAGTCGCTT
>NW_015655583.1:45412-54209 GCF_001515625.1 Sinocyclocheilus rhinocerous | reverse complement strand
CGTTTGTGCATCAATGTCTGTAATGTGTGCTGTAGGTGTGAAACTTTTAGGAATCTTATCCAAGTTGTAGGCTAGTCAATATTGGTCAGTCAGTCGTATCTGACATAAAGGATCCGCAAATTAAACTGTGACCACAAACACCATTAACTTAAGTTAATTATATGTCAATAATCAGCAATATGCTTTCACACAAATAACTTTATTTTTTGAATGTTTCAATATGTGGTGACACAAATTACTTATTTCAATTTTTCATTGATACAACATGGCACTGAGTTGTTAGAAAAGAAATGTGTAGAGACGTTATTGCTTGATGACGTCAGGAACCGATGAATTGGCTTTTTGAACCGGTTCAATGAGCCGATCTGTCCGAAAAGAACCGGTTCGCGGAAATGAATCAGACTTTGCATTACTACAAACTATTGTGACAAGGGAGAGCACAGTATATAGTCAGATGAACTAGCAAAACAAGCCAGCACAATATAAAGAGAGCGAAAACATGAGGAACAGGTGACAACACTCAGACAAACGAGGACTAAACAAGGGGGTGTGGTAATTGGTAACAAGGAGGCAGGGCAAGAGGAGCACACGGCAAACACTAACAAAGACAGAGCCATGTGCTTAAACACAACATGGACAGAGAAACATTAAACAATGACAGGACAGACAGAACTAGCTGTCAGGGGAGAGACCTGACAACTATACAGAAATGTATTAAAGTAAAAATAAAACACTGCATCTTTACTATGAATTAAATATACATTGATTCTAAGTTACCAGATTTATTTAGTGAAGAAGAGTGAATGATTCTCTCATGTTCTTTTGTTGTTTGATGAACATTAATTGACAGAGACAGCAGCAGGTTTATTAGGCTCCTGTCATTTTGAGACTGAATGCACAGATCTAATGTACTGACAAGCATTTGATTTAACTATTTATGTTTGTAACATGGGGAGGCGTGACAACGCAGTAGTGGATCCAAGTGCAGGCTTTATTCCAAAGAGTGGTCAAAACAGGCAGGGTCAAACAACAGCAAACAGGTACAATCCAGGGTGAGACAAAAGAGTAGTCCAATAAACAGGCGAAGGTCAGGGCAGGCAGCAAACAACCAGAAACAAGGAAACAGTCCAGAGTCAGAAACACAGGAATGCTACAGGTTAGACAATACTGAGCAATGAATAAGTGAAAAACCAGGCTTTAAATAGGGTGAGACTGATGGACAAGACAGGTGAATGCAATAAGTGATGATGAGTCTGGCAAATGATTTTGGGAACTGTAGTCTGTGAGTCAGGGGTGGAGTGCCCTCTAGTGGAGTTCATGGACACTCCAGCTGGAGATCGTGACAATAATCGTGACATAACTGACTCTGTTTAAGTCATGGGTATTAATACCCATTTTTAAAAATCATTTTTTATGCAATGATGAAAAAATATTTCTTTCTAAAGCTGATCTTTGGAGCGTCTATGCAATGCTTTACTCATCTAACACAATAATGACTTCAAATGATGTTTTGGGGGGTAATTTCTGAGCCAAAATTCATGTGCGATTAATTTGCAATTAATGAGATAATTAACTGGCACATGATGTAATTAATTAGATTTACATTTGAATCACTTGACAGCCATATTTTTATGTTCCGTTTGTGGAGTTTAGTAGTAATAGGTCAAACAGCTTTAATCATAAGTTAGAAGCTCATGCATAGTTCATGCAGAGTTATAATGCCTGAAGAGACCCATCATACAGGAGAGAAACCAGTCAGTTGAGTTTGCGACAAAACCTTTTACAGTGATTGGATATTATTCTGTCATTCTGTTATTACTGCATATGGGATAATTCATACACAGAAAGTAAAACTGAAATGACATTCATTACAAGATTCTTATAAAACATTTTAAAAAAATGCACCTACAATGTTTTGCATTTTGTGACTTTCAGTCAAATCTAAGACTGTACCTAGGAGTTAATCATATAAGAACATACTTTGTAACTTTGCTTGGAAGAAATTATTTTTGATTTACTCTGAATCATAAAATTAAATATAGACATTCAGGGTACTCACAGTCATTGGAAACCTGGGGAAAATAGAATATGTGGACATTTTGCTGTTGTTAATGTTATTGTTGTAAATTTTTTGTAGAAATACTTATATATTTTTGTAAGAAAACATATGTAACAAGGAGGGTGGAATTATTCTGATTTGGAACAAACCATCAAATAAACCAGTGTCAAAACATCAGTTATTGTTTGCACTGTCTGCTAACTGCATAATTTATTTGTATGTTTTACCCCTACCACATTTGTTTTTTTGTTATTTTTGCAGAAACAGTGTAAGGGGCAGGTTCTCCTGGATCTGGTGTGTGAACATCTAAACTTGTTGGAGAAGGACTATTTCGGCTTGACCTTCAGTGATTCTGACAGCCAAAAGGTCAGAGAGCTATTCCAAATGCTTCTATTATTAAATCTCTGACATACTGTATTTTAGTTTTATTCCACAAGACAGAAGATTTACAAATAATATCTCTGTAAGATCACAATTGTATCACAATTAAATGAGAAGTATGCATGTAATAATAATAATAATAATAATAATAATTATTATTATTATAGTAATAATAATCATAATAATTATTATTATTATTACAACCTACCCCTCAGAGGAATCTTTCTGCATTTTTAGATTTTCAAAACACTTCATTCTGTATGATTTATGAGCTTGCTTCCTCATGGGGACCTAAAAATGTCCTCACAAGGTCAAAATTTACTGGTATTATTATACTTGTGGGGACATTTGGTCCCCATAACATAGTGAATACCAGTACACACACACACGCCAACATCATCACAAAACATCATGTCTTATGATATAGAACTAATTTATAAATGTAGTCAAAACCAAGAAAAAAAGTGACAATAATAAAATCATTTACTTTCTTCAGCCACTTAATTAGAATGATATGCTTACTCTATCCACCAACTGGTGAACAGAGAAATAATAATAATAATAATAATAATAATAAAACACTGGATGACTTATCTTATTAAGGATGTTACAAAATAGGTTATTATAGTTAACTGAACAAAAAAAAATCCAATGAAAAAGTAAAACAAACAAATAAACAAAATAACTAAACAAAAAACTAAACTGAAACCATCATGCATTGCTTCAAAACTAACTAAAACAAATGTAAAAAATATAGCGGCTAGCAGCAATAAGGCCAGGCCAGGCTCTCCCAAGAGTTCCATGATTTCAAAATATCTTCCAAAATATCTTGTGTTTCATAAAGTAATGCAGGTTTGGAATAACATGAGGGTGAGTAAATGATGACAGTATTGTCATTTTTGGGGGAACTATCCCTGTAAAAGATTAAATATTTGCAAAAAAACATTAGTGCTTGGTGTTGTTTTGCCATGCTGTATGTGAATCTAGTGATACACTGCAAAGACATATGTGCAATCTGGACTGAATAAGGAATAATTTAACAACATACAAAAAGTTGTCCCCTGCCAATTAGTATACCTTTGTGTTAACTGAAATAGAAATAAAAATAAAAACAGACTTTGTAAAATAACTAAAACTGAACTAAATAATTGGAAATTAACAAACAAAATCAAAACTAAATTAAAACTATAATAACCTTGTACACAAATCATGTTAAAAGAGAGAGAAGATTACTCCTTAGGAAAATTAGCCTGTAAGCATGTCTCATGTGTGAGCACTGCAATGCGTTTCCCATCAAGGTGCTCTGCTCTAGGTTTGCTTTCTTTCTTTCTCTTTCTCATTAAGATCGAGGCGCGAGAGTCGGGTCCTTCACTTTCTCTCATGTTCTCGCCAGATCAAGTGGTCCTTGCACCCGCTTCCGAAGTGCTCTGTGGCATTTCTTCAGATCGGGCAAAGGAAGCCTCATCTCTTGCTTCTGCAGATATAAAAGTAGAGAGCGCCGCCTCTGAACGCTCCTCTTGTGATGATAAAGCATCAGCGATGGTCTCTCCCCTTCTTTGATGATCTCTATGTAGAGATAACTCGTTCAATCACACCATGCTGGTTTTGTCTGTCCAGAGGAGAACTGGCCTCCCGACTGAGCCTGGTTCCCTTTCAAATGTTCACTTCAAGTTGTGTATGGGGAAAACTCCTGTTTTACTCTGTACTGAAGCCTGATTTGTTCACGTTTGTGTAGCTGTACAAACCAATGGTGATTTAGCCCGCCAGAAAGGGCGGAGCCGACGTGTATATAAGTCGGCTCGCAGCGGCATTTCATCAGATCATTCTCCTTCAGCGACGAGGATCATCTCTTCGCTGACTCTGCAATCAAGAAGCCGAAGAAGGAAGAAGCTCAGCCTGCAGCTCGCCGCCGTAGAAAAGCCCTGGCAGTGGAAGAAGCGGTAAGCCTTCCCCTGTGACCATCCGGCACTTAAAAGAGCTAGTTTCTGAGCAAAATTCCTAGCTACCAGTGATCTGCCAGTGTGTTTACACGTGAGGATTAGCGCCCTCGTCTGTACGAGCGGCTTTTCGGCGGATGCACGCTTCACTTTGATCTGCCAGTGTGTTTACACGTGAGGATCATCAGCACCCCTCATCTAATGAGCGGTTTGATCTTTTAGGCGGATTAAAGAGAATGCTGACACCAATGATTATTATCATTGACAGCTTCGGACTAGACGCATCTGGACCACGCCGACTCTGACGCTGCGCTCACGGGGGCTGGTTTCTCTCATTGTGAGAGCATTGAGTCTAGCAAAGCAAACCTTACAGAGAGGAAGAGGAGAGGATTAGTTCTCATCTTGGCCGGAACTCCGTCAAAAACAGCTCACTTTCATCCTCCATCCCTCCAAACACCTCTGAGCGATGGGGTTTTGTTCTCTGCGGGTCACGCCCTACAGGTGCAGTACAGACCCGAATATTTTACTGCTGTGGTAGCGGACCAAAGAGCAAATTTCCTCTTCACACTCTCTCACTCGCAAATTCAGGCGCGGCGAGCCTTCATTCGCAAAATAGATCCTCTTGCTATCGACCTGGGCAGCCATACCGGACGGGTCGAGTTGGGTTCTAAACGCAATCCAACGAGGTTACTCGCTTCAGTTCGCTTGCAGGCCACCTCGTATCAGAGGTGTTATGCAAACTTCGGTTTCGGACAACAAAGCGCTCGTTCTCCGACAAGAAGTGCAGACATTGCTTGCAAAAGGTGCTGTGGAAATAGTGCCCCCAGCGAACAGAGAGTCAGGCTGTTTCAGCCACTACTTCCTCGTTCCAAAGAGAGACGACGGGCTCAGACCCATCTTGGTTCTGAGACATCTGAACCACTCGCTTATGCACCGGCCGTTCAAGATGTTAACTATCAAACAGATTCTCACACACTGTTGCCCTGAGGACTGTTTTTTTGACAGTGGATCTGAAAGACGCATACTTTCGCATCCACACAGCCCCCCGTCACAGACCGTTCTTGAGATTCGCGTTCGAGGGAGTGGCCTATCAAAATGCAGTCCTTCCATTTGGACTGTCTCTCGCCCCGCGCACTTTTACGAAGTGCATAGATGTGGCTCTTTCCCCTCTGAGGCAGATGGGAATCCGCGTTTTGAACTACCTCGACGATTGGCTTGTTATAGCCAGATCAGAACGGGAGTTGGCTGCTCACAGTGAGCTGTTACTCAGTAACTTAGAGCACCCCGGGTTGGTTATCAACCTGCACAAGAGTCACCTGTTGCCCAGACAGCGGGTTGGTTATCAACCTGCACAAGAGTCACCTGTTGCCCAGACAGCGAGCTGTCTTTCTGGGGACAATCTTAGACTCAGTCCAAATGCAGGCATGGATTACGCCGAAGCGATCCCTGACCATTCAGCGATTAGCGGCATCACTCAAGCCAGGGACGAGGCATCCCCTGAAGGTTTTTCAGAGGTTACTCGGCCTTATGATGGCCGCTGCCTCGGTAATTCCTCTGGGCCTGCTTCACATGCGGCCCCTCCAGTTTTTGCTCAAAGCCCGTGTTCCACCCCACGCTTGGCACCTGGGGCGGCTTTCTGTCAGGATAGACCACCGCTGTATCAAGGCTGTGGCCCCCTGGACGTCCTCTCGCCTGTTTCAAACAGGAATGAGGTTAGGGCTGACCTCCAAGAGGAAGGTAGTCACAACAGACGCTTCCAACTCAGGTGTGGGCGCCCTGTTGGAGGACAATCCGGCGTTGGCACCTGGTCAGTCCCGGAGCGGCGTCCGCACATCAACTGCCTAGAGATGCTGGTGGTTTTCTTAGCCCTGAAAACCTTCCTACCGACCTTGAAGGGGCACCACGTCTTAGTCCGGTCAGACAGCATGACGGTGGTGGCCTACATCAATCACCAAGGCGGTCTCAGGTCATGCACTCTATACAGGATGGCTCGTCGCCTCCTCCTTTGGGCATGAAGGGAACTCCTCTCGTTACGGACGGTTCATGTGCCGGGCAGATTGAACCTTGCCGCAGATATGCTGTCCAGAGGCAAGGTAGCCCCGGGCGAATGGGCGCTACATCCTCAAACGGTTGAAAAAATCTGGTAAGTCTTCGGTAAGGCAGAGGTCGACCTCTTCTCCTCAGACGACAACTCTCCCTGCCCAACTTATTTCTCGATACAGCGAGATGCTCTGGCCCACGACTGGCCCAGTGCTTGCCTATACGCGTTTCTCCCGATCGTCCTGATTCCTCAGGTCATCAGGCGGGTCAGGGAGACCAAGTGCTCTCTCCTCCTAGTGGCCCCACTCTGGAGGAACCAGGCCTGATTCCCAGAGCTAGTGCAGCTCTCAGCAGCAGCCCCGTGTCCCATTCCGCTGAGGAGGAACCTTCTCTCACACGCAAAAGGCATGATTTGGCATCCCTGGCTGGAGCTGTTGAGCAACTATCGCAGCGAACCATTCTCTCGAAGCTGGCAGATCGATCGGCAGAAACGACCTGATTGTTAAGTTCCTGAAGGGTGCACGGAGGCTGAATCCTCCTCACCCTCAGACCGTGCCGTCTTGGGACTTGTCTATAGTCCTGCGGGCCCTAAGAGGGTCCCCCTTTGAGCTGCTCAGTTCGGCCGATTTGCAGCCCTTATCGCTTAAAACGGCCCTCCTCCTTGCCTTGGCATCGGTTAAGCGAGTGGGTGACTTGCAAGCGTTCAACGTGAAGTGAACGTTCGAAAGGGAACACTCCGGTTACTGACGTTACCTCGGTTCCCTGAGATAAGGGAACGAGCGTTGTGTCACTTGCCATGCTATAAGCTGCACGTGAATCAATGACTGTCGCTTCAGTCGAATGATCTGATGAAATGGCGCTGTGAGCCGACTTATATAAATGCCGGCTCCGCCCTTTCTGGCTGGCTAAAGTGCCATTGGTTTGTGCAGCTACACAAACGTGAACAAATCAGGCTTCAGTACAGAGTAAAACAGGAGTTTTCCCCGTACACAATGCTTGTTCCCTTATCTCAGGGAACCGAGGTTACGTCAGTAACCGGAGCGTTTCTCCCAAAGGTTTTTTCCTCCATTTCTGTCACCAATGAAGCTTTGGTTCCTTGCCACTGTCACCTGTGGCTTGCTTAGTTGGGGACGCTTAATTTCTGGCAATATTGTCAACTTGATTGCAGAGATACTATTGGAAGAGAACTGGATGATGACATCACTGAATAATCATTGAACTGACTTTAACTGAAAAATTTACTGTTATTATCCTCTTGCGTTATTGACAAACTATTTTCCTGTTTGACACTGTAATGCTGCTTTGACACAATCTATTTTGTATAAAGCGGTATATAAATAAATGTGAACACCAGCTGGTGGATCAGCACCTAGAGATGACCTCTACAGCCCTGAATGTCAACTATAGAAACTCTACAGACTAGGGTTGTGCCAATAGACGATAGTATCGTGTATCGACAATAGTCAGAGATATCGACTATAGCAGATGTCTTTGTCGATAGTCAAGACGATATTAGGCTCATTCTCCTATTAATGTATTAATAATAATAATAATAATCATTATTATTATTATTAGGTGGCCCATTATAATGTCACCAATGAAGCTTTGGTTCCTTGCCACTGTCACCTGTGGCTTGCTTAGTTGGGGACGCTTAATTTCTGGCAATATTGTCAACTTGATTGCAGAGATACTATTGGAAGAGAACTGGATGATGACATCACTGAATAATCATTGAACTGACTTTAACTGAAAAATTTACTGTTATTATCCTCTTGCGTTATTGACAAACTATTTTCCTGTTTGACACTGTAATGCTGCTTTGACACAATCTATTTTGTATAAAGCGGTATATAAATAAATGTGAAAAGTGAAAGGTTCATGGAGTAAGCCATATTCATCCATGTTTCTACAATTTGTAAAACCACATTTTTCCATCTTAAATATATATGTCAATTATGACCCCCCATTATAATTCGGCTATTATTATCAAATTGCCCCACTTTTTCATTCAGCACTGTATTTTACACACACACACACACACACACACACACACGAGGAGCCTGTAGCCGGTGAAGGTTTCTCCAACCACAAACACAGACACATATCGTCTGCTCATATAAGGTTGCACTTTAACACTTTCGTTGCACTTTAACAAGCAATCTGTACGGCCTATATATGAGCTATATTAGCCCGGTTCTGTCAACTCTGCACTGGCTCCCTATTGAACACTGAATACATTTTAAAATTGTGCTAATTACGTATAAAGCCTTGAATGGTTTAGCTCCTCAATACTTGAGCGAGCTCATATAGCATTATTGTCCTTCCGCTGCAATCTCAAAACTCTGGCCATTTGATAATACCTAGAATATCAAAATAAACT
>NW_015655583.1:31316-45018 GCF_001515625.1 Sinocyclocheilus rhinocerous | reverse complement strand
GGTCCTAATAGCGATGTATGACTGTTGTATCCGAATATATATGAACTAGCTGTTTTAAATATTTTTGTATTTAACATGTTAGTTTATCAGTATGTTTGAAAGTATATTATTTAGATTCGTGGTGCTTCCATAGGCTCCCTCTCTCTCTCGCGGTTTAAAATACCAAATAGTTATGAAATAGCCTATGACAAGTACAGAGAGTCTCTCTCTTGCCCCCACCTTCTATCTTTCGGTGATCTCACGGACTGGCGATATGACGATTTGAAAAATGACCATATCGCCCAACACTACTACAGACAATGTCAACTAGATGCACCCCAGAGACAGATCCCCTGCGAAGACCTCGTCACCTCGATGACCATTAGCACAAGACCACAGGAACCAGACAAGTCCTTTGCACAATCTGACCTGTGTTGCAGCCTGGAATTAAACCACGCCATGCTGGTTTCGTCTGGCCAGGGGAGAACTGACCTCCCGACTGAGCCTGGTTTCTCCCAAGGTTTTTTCTCCATTTTTGTCACTGATGGAGTTTTGGTTCCTTGCCACTGTCGAGAGCTGAATTGGATGATGACATCACTGAATCATCAATGAACTGACTTTAGCTGGAAAAATGACTCTTTATTATTGTCCTCTTGCATTATTTAAAAAAATATTTTCCTGTTTGACACTGTACAGTGGCTTTGACACAATCAGTATTGTATAAAGTGCTATATAAATAAAGTTGACTTGACTCCCCTGGAAGTGCATTGTCACTCAAGAAGCCAGCACTCCCCACCAAGCCATGCAGAGCAACATTTACACCGGTGGGGAAAGTGCTTCAGGCAGTGGGTCAGGTTGGTGCTGCCATGCACACCATGGCAGTTCTGCAGAGATACCAGGTTGATCTGCTAAAAGATCTGAGCACGAGCGGGGATATTTTAGAGGCGTTTTAAGAACTTTGCCAAGCAACAGATCTGTCTGGCTCCTCTGAGGCGAGAAGCCCAGAACGGAAAGTGTGGTGAGTCGTGCGCCCCCTCGTAAAGACTGGGGAGTGGTTCGCAACACTCAGCAGCCAAAAAGAGAGCCGGACATAAGAATGGTCATTATGACCAAGAAAAGCTCCTGATGCTGGTGCGCCCAGGACCGTGGGATTGTGTTCCCTCAGGAAGGAGCACAAAAAATTCCAAAAGAGTAGGGGCTCCTTCCTTGCATCTCAGGGGATCGCTGTACAATGTCTGTTTCTACTGGTGTTTTGGGGGGCCGCGGTCTCCAGCTAAATGTTACATGTTCGGTTGTCTCCTGCCATGTTTCATGACACCGAACATCTAACATCCCCCAGCAAAGCGGAGTGTCAAAACTAGTGCCCCTTTCAGAGAAACTGGCAGCGTGGGCGTTACTGCCAAATATCTCTCCTTGGGTCATAAAGAATGTAGAGATAGGCTACAGGATACAGTTTGCGTATCATCCTTCGCTTTTCAATTTTGTCTCCACTACTGTGAAACCGGAACAAGCGCATTTGTTGAAACCTCTGCCGGACAAAGGGACCATTGAACAAATTCCTCTCCCAGACAGAGTGTCGGGCTACTACATACAATATTTTCTGGTTCCCAAAAAATGATGGAAGGTTGCGTCCAATTTTGGATCTTCGTGGGTTGAACTGCTCCCTCAGAACATACAAGTTCAAAATGCTGACAATCAAAATAATTGTATCTCAGATCCAGTCCAGGGGTTGGTTTGTGACAATTGATCTCAAGGACGCATACTTTCATATAGAAATTTTGCCACAACACAGGAAGTTCCTGAGGTTCTCTTTCGGGGACGAAGCTTTTTTAAATTACATAGATGACTGGTTGATTTTGAAAGTGAAAGTGACTTTGTACCCTTTCTATGTTGTTCTACCTTGTGTCCCACTCTAGGTGTGTGTTGTCGTCGCAAGATGATAATGACAGACGCTTCCCGCACAGGCTGGGGTATTGTCTTAGATGGCCATCCAGCCCAAAAGATCTGGAGAGGTCATCTTCTAGATTGGCACATCAATTCCTTGAAATGATGGCTGTATTTCAGGCCCTGAAAAACTTTTCAGGAAAAAAAATTACAAAGCAGAGGTATAATGTTCCCTCTACTTCTCTCTGACTCCTCCAGCTCCCCTGGGTCTGGTCGCGATAGCCATTTCCCCCAGTTGCTCTGCTCCCAGGACTCTTGGTCATGGTCCATCAACAAGGGTCTTGCCTCTTACTGATAGCGGCTCATTGGCTGACCAGAGTGTGGTTCACAGATGTAATATCCCTGCTCGACGGCTCGCCGTGGACAATTCCAGTCAGGAGAGATCTCCTATCTCAGGCGCAGAGTAGTGTTAATTTCGTTAACGAAAAGTATGACGAAAAATGTTCGTTGACAAACTTTTTTCCCATGACTATGACGAGACATCAATAAGGTCAATATACGATAATTGTGACTATATCAACATGCAATATTGTTGACGATAAAAGACGAGACTAAAATGTATTTAAAAAAAATAAAAACCATACCAAAATTTTTTAAAAATTTTCAGAGAACAGGATTGCAGTCAAGTAACCCCAGACATATAGCTTTATTCACACTTGGCTTTGACTCAAAAAAATTGCAGTTAAATTTCCAAAGAGCCTTCAGTATGAATGCAAGCCAGAGCCAGAATGGAAAATTAAATCCTGGTATCAGACTCTAGTAGGGATGTCCCGATCAGGTTTTTTGTGCCCCGATCCGATCCAAGTCATTGAATATTGAGTATCTGCTGATACCGAGTCCCGGTCCAATACTTGTATATTCCTATAGGAATTTATGTTTTGTGCACACTTGAAGTACATTAAAGTTATTAAAATCAATCCAATGTATATAGAGTTGTGCAGAGAGTAAAATAAATATATGTATGATGCATGTTTATGTATATATATATATATACGGTCTATAAGATGTAAGATACACTGCCTCTCTCTATGTTGCTATGACAACGACGTCTCAGATAGTCTGACAGCAGATAAAAGTAAGCAATAAATTTGAAATCAATACAAAAGTGTGCATCAAATACACTGAACAGGGAATCTCAAACGTGTATGACACACGTTTGTCACGTGTCACACGCACATTTGAGGGTCTTCTTTTCCTTTCAATGGCGATTGGCAAACCCACTTAAATGCGTAAGCCACCTCCTACTGCACGAAAACGGCATGACAGCTGACATAAAATAAGGATCGGGCTGAGGAGAGCCGATCAGTTAAAAAAAATGCTTGATCGGTCCCGATCCCCATCCTTGAGACCGGCTCGGGACATCCCTAGACCCTAGTAACATTAAAGTAACTTTTTCTTTTTGCACACCAAAAATAAAATAACAATGACTGTGAAATGGTGTGATACGGAGACACAAGAGCAGTTTAACATACAGTGACAAGATTAAGTTTAAACCCTTTGAAAATTTTAGTTTATCTGTATTTCTGGGTTGTCATGATAGCACAGCCCTCTTTAGGTTGTCACAGCATCTCAATTGGCCTAAGGTCAGGGCACAGGAAAACAAATATTATAAATATTTTCTTCCATTTCTACTATTATTTAGTTGATTTTCTTGTGTAATTGGGGTCTTGTTGCATCATCCAACCTCTCTAAAACTTCAAGATATGATTTGCTGCCCTGACATTCTCCTGTAAAATATCTTGACACACTTTTGATACACTGATAAACTTTTGAATTCACTGTTCCTTCATTCACTGCTCCTTCAATGATTGCAAAATGTCCAGTAGCACTATACCATGAGGCTCAGTGCTTGGGTTTTGGTGTTAGTGTGCAGTGGTCTTTTTCCTTTAAACAAAACACTATGCATTTTTGCCAAAAAAGTTTTTTTTAGATTTGTCAGTAACCAGAATTTGTGTGCCTTTGTTTAAAAGGCAGGGCACCTGTGTGATCTGTACTTCCAATCTCATCTCTTTATTTGACTCCAGTTAGTTTTTGCAGAAGTCAAAACACAAAGATACTTTATCCAGCCTGCTCTATAAATGGTCACCCTGTGTTTTCAGTACAATTTTAAAAAGTACAATATTTTATATGCTATAACAGTTAGGTCAGATTGTGTTTGTCTATAATTGTAATTTTACGTAATCATTTTATGAGTAATCAATTCAGAAATCCAGGTATTTTCAAAGGGTTCACAAACTTATTCTTGCCATTGTAGTGGATAATTGAACAATTAAAGAGCTAGGCTTCTCAACGAGTACATTAGACATCACATCGTGATGCCACTTTCTCATTACAGGTCTCCCAGACAGTCTTGTAAAGATAAAGTGGCATCATGATGCATGTGAATAAAAATTGACTGATTACTGTCTAATCGTAAGAAAATGATCTGATTCATAAATTAAACATAACTAAGAATTAAGCCTCCACATAAAAGAAAATCCTCTGACAAATTAAATTTTGGGATATGTTTTAAATGATCATTTCAACAATCAAACATTTCAAAACAGACCCTTCTGCCAGTGGCTGGAATAACACATATTCGGAATACTTACTGCAAGGTGAAACAATTGTTCTGTTCCTCTTTTCTGTTTGAGAGCCGTGGAAGGCAGGATAATAGATAATTGTAATAGAGCTAAAGACAGTTTTATACCTTTGGCTGAGGCTTGTATTTTTTAGCAGATTTTAAAAGTGCTGTCAGGTACACTGGGTAGAACCATAAAGATCACATCTTTGTACTGTCTTTTATATTGTGACATAAATCTTAATTCATGTTGCTTTGTTGTGGACATACAGTACATCTGGTAGATACTTCCAACACTCTATAATTGTGGCAGCATTGTGGAGTTCCCTTTCATAGGTTCACTTCAGCAATGCATCGTTGGCTGATGCGATGGGAACACCCTCTGGTGTGGCTATTGACTAAAGCCTGTGTAAAATAATGCAGTTTTTTGGCAGATAGTGCGGTGCCAATTCACTGACACATTGTGTTAAATGTCTCGGTTTCAGTCACACTCAAGCCATGCTTAATGCTTAATTCCCCACATTGAGGCCATTTTAAAATGAAGGTGCTTTGTTCTTTATGAGGAAAGAAAGCAAATCGGCTTTCCCCCATGTTGCTCGTCCTGCGGCTGCTGAGGCATGCTAGCATCCTGGGGATCTGATGTTGAACTTCAAGCTATGGAAAACAAGACTACAGATTTCTCTCTCATATTTTCTCCTGATCGTGTGCTTAATATGTCTCTGCTTTAATTTCCACATGGGGATTTGTGTTACAAGCTTGCGAAGCAATCTCTTTGGATTCAATGATGTGTTTTCCATCTGAATATGAGGAGTTTGTTGCTGGTCAACAAGAAGGTAATATTATAAGACTTACGTTTTAGACACTATATTGCCTGTTTTTGCTTTATTTTGCCAACAAAAAAATTCCAAACACAGCCACAGCGCTGTTTTGTGTCTCTGTGCAACATGACGGCGTTTCGTTCCTGAATGAATCAACCGTTTAAATGATTCAGGACCAGGCCTGGACTTTATTTTGTGTTTTGTGTGCGGCAGTCGTCCGCGAGGGGCTGCCGCTTTACTTTCGTTTTGGGTTTGTTTATTTTATTAAAGCATTTAAATGTTCGCCGGTTCCCGCCTCCTTCTTCCCGAACTATGAACTGTGTTACATTGGTGCCGAAACCTGGGAGGAAGGAGGGACACGTTGCCAGAGAGGCTCCCCCGGAGGGGGGAGGGGGGGAGTAGAGCGCAGTCTCGTGGTACCCCCCGGCCTATGAGGGGCGATAGGGGTATGTGACGAGAGGGGCGGGGCCAAAAGCCGTGGGAACGGAGCTTTTATTTTGAAACCGCGATGTTTTCTCCTGAGTTTGCATATATTTATAAATGATTTACCTTACAAATCTGATGAAATGGCGCATGTTGCGTTCCCAGATGAACGTTATAATAAACCCAAACTCACAACAACATGCAGAGATGGAGTTTGAGATGCTCCACACATGTAAATGATAACAGTTCCTGTGGAACTACTGTGAACGGAGCCGCTGTGTGACGCATGTACTTACCCTACATACATGTAAATAATTAAAATGCATATACTGTATTAGAACTGCATCGCATATAATTATTTAATTAAATCTTAGCGTTTGTGAATTCACAATTATGCTTAATTATGATTTTTAAATGGGTTTAATATATCATGCAGTCTTGGAAAACAGACTAATAATGTGTTTTATACATTCTTGTCTGTGAAATGCGCCACTTCTGTTTAGTCGACGTGAGCAAAATTAAGTCGAGGATTTTTAAAAATCGAATAGTCGAATAAAATCGACGAATCGTGACAGCCCTAATCATCTTAATCTGAGACCTCTAGCTTTTAATGTAAATTTTCATTAGCACAACACATTAGCATTTCGCTAGCCTGTTAACTTGTCATTTGTGCTTTACCGTCTCTTTTCTCTTTCGCACTTTGTCATTATCAAGTTCCTCAAACAACTGTGGTAAGTCGGAAAGTCGGGCAGCAGATTTTCCTCAAGGATTTGACAGTATTTTGCCCCATTCATTCTTTCCTTTCCTTTGCCCCATCCATTTTTCCTTCACGTCCACTGAGACGTGCTCCAGTTCCTGCTGCAGAGAAATACCCCCATAAAAGGATATTACTACCTCCATGCTTTACTGTAGGAATGGTGTTATTTGGATGGTGAGCTGTATTGGATTTCCGCCAGACATATCGTTTGGTGTTGAGGCAAAATAATAAAATTTTAGTCTCATCTGCCTCAGAATCTTCAAGGTCCGTTTTGGCAAAGCTCAGTCATGACTGCATGTGGACTTTCTTAAGGAGTGGTTTTTTTCTTGTAACCCTCCCATACAAGCCACATTTTTGGAGAATTTGTGATGTCGTCACATGCACACAATGACCACTCTTTGTCATAAAATCCTGCAACTGCTTCAGAGTTGCTGTAGGCATCTTGTTAGCCTCTCTGACCAGTTTCCTTCTGGCTCTTTCATCCAGTTTGGAGCGACATCCTGATCCAGGGAGAGTCTGTGTACCAAATGCCTTCCACTTCTTAATGATAGACTTCACTGTGCTTCTAGGCATTGATAAAGCCTTTGAATTATATATTTTTTTTTGTATCCATATCCTGACTTGTGCCTGTCCACAACTTTATCCCAGAGATATTTTGCTGGGTGCCCATAATTGATTGTTTGCTTAAGTTGCACTACCAAGGACTGAAATTCTCCAGGAAAGCTCTTTTCCTGAATCCGAGGCACCCATCACCACTGGGTAGTCCAAGTGAGATTCTCAATCTCAGGCAAGTCCACTAAGGCAAGTCCATCAGCTTTGTGCACCGACCCAATAAATAGTCTTCAGACTGGTGTCATCAAACTTTGATCAAATAGCCAACTCACAAAACTGGATGGAGTATTCCCACAGAGGTAGTACCCTATTATGAAGGCTGGTGAATGCCGCTGCTAGATCCATTAGTAGGGTCGGTTATTCGGTCACATTGACTACGTTTACATGGACATCAGTAATCTAATTATTTAACTCATTCTAAATAAGCCAATATTATGATTATGGTGTTTACATGAGTTGCTTTTAGAATATTCCTTTCATGTTCCCGTTTTATATGTTATAGTACATAGTTCGATTAATGGCACACGTCATTACTTCCCCACGTGACGCCATCCGACGTCCCCTCCGGAATTTCACGTATAAACATATAGTTCGTCTTCGTGATGATGCCATGTACAGTTTTGGGTGTTTCATTTTTAATTTTATGAAAGCTTCAAGTGCAATTAATTATTTGTATGTGCATACAGACGATGGTGGTGTTGAAGCTCTTTTATTTGCCGTCAAACGGCTGATCACTGCCATGTGTGTATCCTGTTGCAAATGCGGCGAAAAGTCCTACACGACGGTAATAATGTGATTAAGGTGTTTACATGTCTATTCTGCACTTCAGTAAGAAGAACAGAAGAAACTAAGGGGTACAAATACACAAGGGAAATGAGGAACCAAACTAGACACAGGAGAAACTAATCTGTTACCAAGGGAACAAATGAGGACATGCTAAGAAACTAGGTCAACTAAGGAAGACAGGAAATAACCACATGAACATGCTTATGAAAATAAATAGAACATACATGAACAAAATACTAGAAAATACAGTATCCTCACAACTATGTTCCTTCATAGAGATAAATGTTATCTGTGAGGATTTCCAGTCAGGATTTAGACCATATCATAATACTGAGAATGCTCTTACTAGAACCAGGAAGTATGACCATATTAGCCTGGTTCTGTCAACACTGCAGTGGCTCCCTATTGAACATTGCATACATTTTAAAATACTGCTAATTACTTACTAAATGATCTCATCAGTACTTTAGTAAGCTCTTATTACACTATAGTCCTTCACGTCTGCTGCAATCACAAAATTCTGGCCAGTTGAATACACCTAGAATATCAAAATCAACTGTGGGCAGTTTTTCTTTTCCTGTTTAGTGCCCAAACTTTGGGGCAGTCTTCCTAGCATTGTTCAAAGGCAGACACATCTCTTAAACCTGGCATACACATAGCACACTATCACTATAATTCTATAATTCAAATGCTTTAAAGGATTGTTAGGCTGCATAAATTAGGTTAACCGGAACCAGGAACTCTTAACATATCCCATAACAATCAATGTACTTGTTCCATCACAAGTTGAATGGCATTTATGCTAATATTAATCTGGCTGTTTCATTCATATCCTGAGGTTACCATAGGCCCTGATCAGACAGAACGCATTTTTCAGATTTGAAAATGTGAGGTGTTATTTTAATGTTGCTAGGCAACCACCGAATCAGATGTCCTGTCAGTCTAATCAAGGATTATAGCACGAGCACTATAAAATCTTTGGTTTGCTGTTAAGTAAAGTGTCATATTAGAAGAAACGTACAGCTCTGGGTAACCCGCAACAGCCACTACAAGTTTCTTGTCCATCATTGCAGTCTCTGGATGCTCCCAGCAACTGTAAGCTTCCATCACCACAACGGAAGGCCTGCCTCGCCATTCATTCGATTGGACAATGAAAAAAAAAAAACACACACAAATGACGTCGGGCGCTTTTCTGCTCAGAGTTGATTTTTTTTCAACTTTAGTCACTCAGAATGCTCCTACAAAAATGCAGGTCGCAGCAGGTGGCTAAAACGCGAGGCGCATAAACAGCGCGCAAAACGTTCACTGCCAACAGAAACAATTGTAAAAAGACGCCTCTCACTGCAAAAAAAAAAACTAAAAAACACGTTCTGTCTGATTGGGGCCTTAGTTACCAGTGGAGTTTGGGTTCCTTGTCACTGTCACCTTTTGGTTTTTTAGGACACTTAATATTTGGCTTGACTGCACGAATGGATGATGATGGAGCTGGATGATGACATCACTGTTTTCTCCAGAATTGCTTTATAGATGAATAATTCCATAATTTATGGACTTTACACAGTTTCACAATGAACTGATTTCAACTGAATAATGACTGTTTACTATTATCTTATCAGCTGCTTTACAGCATAATTTTGTTTGCATAATTGAATCAATATTTTCTTGTCTATTACTGTAAAACTGCTTTGAAACAATCTATATTGTGTAAAGCGCTATATAAAAATAAAGGTGACTTGACTCGTTAAGTCGTATATTACTGCTGGTCAAGCAGGTGTGGCCCTGCTCACTATTTCAGTTCTGCATTCGTACCAGGCAAATATCCTTAAGAAAATGGACAAAGGGTGATGGGTTGAAACCTCTGAGGTGGTCAAAGAGCTGAGAAGAGCAACCGATTTAGCACTTCATGCTACTAAGCAAACTGCTTGTGTTACTGTTTATTTGATGAAAGGTTTGGTTGCGTCTGAACACCATATCTGACTAAATTTCATTGATATATGTGAGAAGAATAAAACCTTCTAAAATATAAATATAAATAAATAAATATTAAAATAAAACCTAGTTATTGAGAGAAATGCGCCACATTGCCACATGCGCCACTATCTGCAGTTGTGTTGTTTAGACAGATAATTTTTATTTCTTTTTTTGTAACATTTTGGACTGATTCCCCCAGCTACTTACATGTCAAAACATAAATCGCATATTTTGACTTCAAAATGTTGAAATTCATCAAAAGGCGACAACTTTGGGTCAGGGTTATTATAGTTAACTAAAACTAAACCCTTAAAAAAATCATTACTTGAAATAATTTAAAAGTTAACTTAAAAACTATTTTATGTTAACTTAAAAACTTTATTTCAGCTGGTTAACAAGGCAGGTGTGTGTTCCTCATCGTATCGCACAGGAAAAAGAAACATTAAACTCTATGGAAACCTGCACTAATAAGGAATTTTAACTGTCCCCAGACATTGTGTAAGTTGAAAAGGTGTAGTCTTAAGATTTAGACTCTGAAAGAAAATATTCAATGGTTCAAAACAGCTTTTACTATACATGCAAATCTGAACAAATGATTTAAAAAAAAAAAACATTAGGGACTGGCTCTGGGACAGAGTAAGACAGAGATAAATATTGTATATCATATCTTACCAGGTTTGACACATTTAAATAGACATACAGTATCAAATAGTTTACAATGTGTATGATTCAGTATCTTAGTTGATATAACTTTTTGCAAGCTCTGATTTCTAAGAGACACAAAGAAACAGTAACATGGCACTGATTTGCGATTGTACTGTACTGGCTCATTTGTTATCCAGAAAACTTGAGAAGTAACTGTGTCTGTCAAATATTTTTCCTATTATTCAGTAGAATTCATTATTTGTTTTGAAGCCATTATCCATACCTTTCCGAATAAGATATTGGGCTTCGGGCCCATCCGTAATTATAATACTGTGAGTTCTCGCCTCAGTGTTCAAGATTGATCTCCAATTCATCTGCCATTAAATTCTGGAATTTCTGTGCATTACAGCATTTCTATGTAGTTCATGCACAGAAGTGACTTTTCTCCCACTATAATTCTCAACCTTGTGACCAGAATGTAACTTTTTGTTGCAGACCTCTTCACAATTCTTTAACCTTGATGGACTCAGAATAATGGTTGGAAAATAGTTTTTAGTATCTGTAACTTCCATATCATTAAAATAATTAGAAGAAGGGTATATCTCCAGATTGTGATAAATAATAATAATAATAATGGCTGCTTTTTGGATTATTTGTCCTATAATATGTACGGAACATTCAGAACATAGTCACTGTTATTTAATCTAAAGATTAAACAGTGATTTTGAAGATTAAAACCTCAATCTCTTGTACTTTCGTTTCAATGGTTCCAGTCAACCTTATGTTGAAGTTCATGCAGATGTACTGTAGTGTGCATTGATCTCTTCTGGTGTTCCATGATGTCCTAAATACAGAGCATCTCATTTAGATTTAAAGCCACAGTGGGAAAGACCGATGTTGAGATTTGCATTAATCTCCTTCAACAACTTTTGTCTCTCAATTCAGACATATAGAGAAACAGAGACCAACCATTCTTTAAAGGTGCAATGTGTAATATTTTTGAGAATCTGTTTACAGAAATGCAATGTAACATACAAAACTATGTTTTCAGTGGTGTATAAATACCTTACAAAATTCACCGTTATGTTTTAATTACCTTAGAATAAGCCATTTCTATCTACATACACCGCGGGTCCCCCTCTATGGTTAAGTTGCCATTTTGCGCCGCCATGTTTCTACAGTAGCCCTAAACGGACATAATAATAAACGGTGTGGTTTATTAGAAGCAGAAGTCATTCGTAGAAGTAAGAAGAGTGCGTACTCTGGTTGTGTCTGACTATGCAACCGTGGAGAAAAACGTCTGCTAACTCTATCTCGCTGTCATATTAAATGCTCTGAACAGCATAGTTATTTACCATTACGTTAGCTAGCTGCTTCATTACTCTTACCTTAGTCTCAGCCTCATGAAACTCAAACCCCCTCATGAAAGAAGAAAGCCGTCATGTTTACAACTGTGACGACGAGCGCTTATCAGGATCAACTAAACGGTGGATTTTCAAAAGTATGTGAAAAATTTAAAGTTCGTGGCATAGAATCTTTAAAATACGTCCGAGAGTTTTACACACTCCACTGTTACGCCACTGTTATTGTGGAGACATTTCCACGCCCCGAAACGTGACGATGAACGAAACGAACTGTGATTGGTTGTTTGACATGTCGGTCAAACGGCCTCATGGGCGGGCCTTGGCCAATGAAAGCTGCCATGAATTCCAGACCTTCAGCCGTCAGTCTGAAGGTCTGGCTACGCGAGACTACTCTTACCTTGTACTAACTAGCATGCAAAAAGCTAGGTAAAGTCAGCAAATAAAACACTAACACAATGATGAACATGTAACAATAATAATTGCAATGACTTATCGGTTTACTAAATAATTAATCACATATAATTTCTTAATTTATCCTTGTAAAGAAACCTCAACGCTTGACTAGCTACTCTCTGCTGTTTCTTTATCCTGTGTTGGCAACCGTAGCTTCTCATGGGGAGGGGTGGGGGGGAGGGGCTAATCCGTTTATTGCAATTCGCAACATCACCGCTAGATGCCGCTAAAATCTACACAATGCACCTTTAAGACCAACCATTCTTAAACGCATTCTTAAACAATAAGGCAAAATGGACTTGTCATGTTGCTTTAAGATTTAGTTGTTTCTGTTGTGTTTTGCAGAACTGGCTGGACCTGTCCAAAGAGATCAAGAAACAGATGAGAAGTGAGTACATCAGAATGGATGTGTCATGTAAACTGGTGTTTCATGTCAAAAATTTTACTACAAAATTATGTTTTTACTACTTTTTACTACTTTAATTATGAGTTTGAATTTAATAATGTTGGATATGAATTTAAGTAGCAGGAAGAGAAATTCATTGAATTGCATTAGTTCATTTTCATCCCTTTTGTATGGGTGAGCCTATGTAATGATCCGATGAGACACGTCAATGGTCATAAGCTCTGAAGCCCTATAGAATCATGCTGATTTATTGGCTGATGGTGCTAAAGCACCACTCATAAGTTGCTGCATCATAGTGCCCTTGAAAGTAAATGCTTGGCATCATCATTTCAGATTTTTTTTTAATCAGTGCACGATAGTTTCAGCCTGTTTTATCTAGCGACTCATATTCAAGCATATTTGATTCCCAACTTGAGGGCAAAATGGTGTTTAGGATATGTCTATCTTATGCATGCACTTTATCGTCAGCAAAGACACATACAACATGTGTCTCCTATTTGGGGGTCCATCATGCAGAGGCCACTTTAGAGGAATCTGGAAGCGCATACCACGAGTTGCTGTGTATGCACAAGCTTTATGTGAGACTTTCTTTATGAGAGTTGATTACATCATGTGTGTGCTTTAGCCACCCAGCCACTAGCACTACACGGCCCATCAGCAAGCACATGGGGGACATGAGCAGGGGCGTGTCTACGTGGTGGCCAGGGGTGGCACCGGCCCCCCCTGAAATTCAAACTGACGTCATCAGAAAAGGAATGCCATTCCAGAGCGGAAGTAAATGTTCAGATTTTGATTAAAGATTACGAAGACAAACAATTCAGCGGATTGATTAACTTGCACGGATTAATTGTTCACATCATTACTAGCAATGTGCGCTAGTAAAGTAAATAAAGTCAATTTTGATTTCATGCGGACTTTAAATTATTTAAACAGCCATTCAGATTTGTGTATTTGCTATGATGTTCATCACAGCGCCAAATACTT
>NW_015655583.1:28349-31124 GCF_001515625.1 Sinocyclocheilus rhinocerous | reverse complement strand
TCAAACTGACGTCATCAGAAAAGGAATGCCATTCCAGAGCGGAAGTAAATGTTCAGATTTTGATTAAAGATTACGAAGACAAACAATTTTTTCAGCGGATTAACTTGCACGGATTAATTGTTCACATCATTACTAGCAATGTGCGCTAGTAAAGTAAATAAAGTCAATTTTGATTTCATGCGGACTTTAATGGTATTTTATTATTTTGGTTGCATTTAATATATTATACTTTCAAGAAAGTATTTTCATTGGGTTTGTAAAAGCTGTTTTGATGCATGTTTTGGTCTGAGTTTTTGTTGCATTTACACAGTTGACCAGCAGGCATCACCAGCGTGTGGTGTTTCCAGTGCTTACACAGTTTTGACCAGCAGGCGTCACCAGCGTGTGGTGTTTTGAGCGCTTCGAAACTTTTGCGAAGTTTTGCGAAGCAATTGGTTCAATTGATTCGAAGCTTTGAAATGGTTCGTTTCTCCCATCACTACCGTTCTGTGCTCATCATCATATTTCCACCACTTAAACAAGCCACTCTTCTTTCAAACATGATCATGTTTTATTTCACATGTCATTGCGTTTGCGTTGGCTCTCGTGCTGAGCTATTTCATTTTCAACCATTAAAGTATTCGATTTCTACAACGACTCATTCGGCGCACATCATTCTCTTTCTATGAAACCTGTAAACCGCATTCAGCGGCTCTAACTCTATAGCGACACCAACTCTATAGCGGTTTGCCCAAGCATTGCAATTATTTCACATTTACTAGAATTCAGTCAAATGGCTTTCCCAACTAAGTTTTTTTGCGTGTGTCCTGTGCGCAGCATATTATTCTTCTGCGCGGTCGTGATATAAGAATTGCGGGTCCGTGCACACGCATAACTTTTAGAGGGAATATATACGTGTGGATTCTGCTTGAAGTGTGGCGTCTACATGGGCCCTTGCTAGAGGTACTTTTTTTACAGTACATTTGTATGGTGGAGGCTGGTCCTTTCCCCATACTTCAGACTTTATAACCTGTATGAAGAAAAAGCATCTACAAATGATTTAAATGAGTGAGGCTATCTTTTCCATTGTGCGATTAAGCAGCATTGAGTTCCTACTGAATGTAACCCTGGTATCCTGAGTGGGAATGAGAAGCTGCGTAGCTGACCATACTCTGTTGCTGCAGAGGTTTGTTCACCTTGCAGAAAATCTATGGTTATGGTGCTAAACACACTCTTACAAGAGCTCTATGATACAGCTCCTTATTACCTTTGTCTCTGCTAAAGTATTAGCACCATCAGCCAAAAAACTGACGTGATTATTCAGTGCTCAGACCTTGTGACCACTTACACATTCACATTGTGTCATTATATAGCATTTCGTTCCCACTTAGGGAACTCAGTAACCTAGACATTTTGCAAAAAAAAAAAAAAAACCTTAAATATTTACATCATTTATTTTAAATAATTATGACTAATTATTCCCTGGTATGTAGAATACATTTAACCCAATAATTTACATAACTCTAAAGTTATACTGCAAAACAATTAAGATACATAAAAACTGATTTTAATTTAATCATACAGCACCAAAATTCCATATCGTTGCCACCATATTGTTTTTAAATAATTATATTGATTATATAATATATTAAACTATAACCGCACAGGTGTTATCTGGCTACATTTTTTAAGACCTTTCTAAATTTGATTTAGAGAAATCACACAAATCAGATTCACTCAAACAATTATCCCATGTTTACAGCCCTGTTTTGTTCAGTACTGATCAGTTCAGTAACTCAGGCCCATTGAAGAGGCACACTTGCTCTGACCTTAACTTTTATGTGCTGCAGGCACATAAACACTTAAATGCTATCCAACCATGAGAAAAAGTTCACAGTTTATCAGTCAACCACTCTGCAAGCATGTTGTTGTTTTTTCTCACTTTGTATGTGTTTACAGCGTCTTCTTGGCATTTTAATTTTGCTGTCAAGTTTTATCCACCAGACCCCTCCCAGTTAATGGAAGACATTACAAGGTGAGTAAAGTTAAATGCTATGGATAGTTCTCAACGTACATGTTTTTTTTCTTCAATGGCAAACGTCAATATGTAGAAAGCAGGATGGCTAATATATAAATAACTTAATGTGACATACATAAAATTCGTAATATCATTGAGAGCATTTCGTTTATTTGTGTAACTTTGGTTCCTTGAGTTGGCTTACTCAACACTGTGTCAGTTTGACGCTATGCAAACACTATAACACAATGCCATACAACGAAGTGATCTGCAATTTATTACCCTGTGAGTAAACAAGTCAATATCAAGACTATAAAACCTGCTAAAAGTGTGAAGAGAGGCCCAACCTGCTGTGACACAAATATCTTCCAAAGACACTCCTCTTGCTAAAACCTCTTGTAGAGTGCACTCAAAAGTACCCCACATGCCTCATATGCCTTCAAAATAGTATTTCTCACCCAATGCAACATTCTTGGCTTGGCAGACTTACAACCACCGTTACAACCACCAAAACAAATAAACAATAGGTCAATGTAAATCTTCAACACCATAAGGCTACGTTTAAATGACAATGATGTAGTCAAAAATGGAAAAGTTTTTCCCTTGCATTTTTAAAAAGTTTCACATATACACGATAACGTTTTTTTCAAAAACGAATCGCGTTTACACATACCCGCAAAAACAGCCAAAAATGCTGTATTACGTATGCCAGGCCAGTAGTTGGTGCTGTCACCTTGTTTGTAAACAGTACCTGTAGGGAAGTGACGATTATATGTTGT
>NW_015655583.1:18588-27934 GCF_001515625.1 Sinocyclocheilus rhinocerous | reverse complement strand
TCTCCGCTGTTGGTTGTAATATTGGTGAAGTAAATCCACACTTTGCTGAAGAAGCGTTAGCAAACTCTTGAGCAGCAACAACAGTACCATGTACTCCGCCATTGTTGTGTATGTTTGTTCGCGCTTGCCTTTAAAATCGACACGTACTGCGCATGTCTACATACCTAACACGTACTATGCACGCACATGACGTCACCGTTTTCAAAGATTCCCGTTTTGGGTGTTTACACGGAAACGATAATGGTGGCGTTTTCAAAAACTTGCACTTTGAAACCCATTTTCAAAAATATGCGTTTTCAGTCCCCAAAACGCCGTTGTCGTGTAAACGAACAGGCAAAACGCATAAAAAGCCCCTTACAGAGCAAAGCTTGTGCAATCTTTCACTCTTCTGTGATACAGAGGGTGGAAGAGAGAAAGACTGCAGCACAACTTGAGAGCGAAACAGAGTTGAAGCAACTTTGAGAAGATAACCAAGCCTTGGCCGCAAAACATTCACAAGAACAAAAGCAAAATCCATAAAGCAGGAGCTCAGAGACAAAGCCTGGAAAACTTTAAATGTCAAGGCCAACAACACAACCCTTTTTAGAAGTCAGACGCTGCACTGAGGTTGACTTCTATGGCTCAAAGCTTCCAAAACCACAGATAAATCCCAAGAAAGGACACATGCTTAACCATCTCACCCCACGCACAAACCTAAAGAAATGCAATTAACGAACAATTAACAAATAGCCTCTACATTAACCTCTGACAACATCAGCCAATTACAAAGTTAGATCGGAAAGGCACCAATTCTCTTCAGGAGGAATACAAAGGCTTTCTCTCTTTCTCAAGAAGTGTGGGTTGTTCTAAGTTGTATTGTTGTTGTAAAAGAAACTCTCTCTCTTAGAAGAGCTCTCTCTGAGGAAGATTGTGAAAAGAGAAACAAGGAAGTTCTGCAAGAAGGTATTTGGGGAGTTTAGAAACAGCAACAGCATCAACAACCACAAGCTTAATGAGCTCCTATTTTCAGGACCTTCTGTACCAACTTCATAATCTTCTCTTCAGGGATCCTTCATCTGTGTGTTCCAGGTCGTCCGGATCTTCTGCACAGATTTCAGAACCTCCACCTTCAAGGTTCCTTCATCTACATGTTCCAGACCAGGCCCTTCTCAGTACTCTGTACTTCAGGAGTTCAGCTACTGCAGCCTTTAAATTCAGTTATGTTTAAATGGAATCCAACTCCTTCTTCCCACTGCAACATGGCCCAGCAACCAGTGGAAGATATTACCACTCTGACTTATAATGTCACCAATCAGAATGTAATTATCACTTCACCAAACCTCTTTCCAGAGACCTTGGCATTACTGTGCATTGACACTATGATTATCTAATTTGCATTAGATTTAGTATAGCTGATGTCAGTTAATAACAAATAATCATTGTTTATTTGTTTAATTCAGAGATTATTATAAGCAGGAGAACATCACCTATTTGGTCAAATATGGAGGTGGACCAGTCCTGTAATGAGGGTGTTTTACTGTTGCAGGAAGTGGAAATCATGACTGTATAAAGGACACAAAGGATTCTTTGAAATATAAGGCAGTTTTGGCAAAGATTGTGATGCCTTCAGGGCAGAGACTGATGCTTGATGATCAATGGACTTTCTTGCAGGACAGCCATCCCAAAGTATATATCCAAATATACTTATGCTTGGTTGAGGGAGCGATTGTAGAATGGTCTTGAGTGGCCTGTTCAGTCTCCAGATTTTATTCTAATTGAAAATATTTGGTTGAATTTGAAGAAAGCAGTGGAAATTATCAGTGATTTGGATGCTTTTTCGGGCGAGGAATGGGCCGAGATTGCAGTAGAGAGGTGACAGAAGCACTTACAGGCAGCGTTTATTGGTGGTTTTAAAGAATAAAGATTCTCCCCCAAATTTGACTTTGGGGGTTGAATAATTTTGAACGAATATTTAGAGCCAATTCGATTTTTTTTTTTCATTATTCATCAACTTTACATTCTAAGAATCACTCAAATGTGTGTTAATAAACTTTCTCTAATAGTCTAGTTTCTCTAATGCCTTTGTTTAATTAGTTTCATAAAATGTTGTTCTCTGCAGCAAAATGTCTTGCAGGTCAAGGGTGTTGAATAATTTTGATTGCAACTGTAGGTGCCTGTGTCTGATTACCCTGCACAAAAAAAAAAATGGCTGAGTGTCGAAGTGTTTTTGGGGGTATACGATGGTGAAAAACTAATTTTAATTTTGTGTATTATTTGATGAATATCCTGACCTTGGCCGTTGGTCTGTGTGCACGACTGCTTGTTCATGAGACTCTAGTGTGTCAGTTCTGAATGATTAGGCTCATATGTTTTAATGTTATAAGGCCATGTTAATTTCTGACCCTGCTACAAGAGAAGCATCACCAATCAATAAAACACTGTGGTATCTTTAACAACCCTTTATATTGTGTTTCATCATTACAAAAAGGGACATATTTGACAAAAAAGTACTAAGATTTAAAAGGAAGAGAAGCAAGTGTCAACTTTAAAGTTTGACCACATTAACTCCATTTATGAAAATGGTTTCAAAGTGCTTATATTCGAAAGAAACAATCTTGGGATCTTCTGTTCTCCTCTACTTTCCATATTTGGTACGTTGCAATTTTTCTGTGTAGTGTCATGTCAGCTGTGCAGACTTGGTGCTAGTTGATGGTTCCATGGCTTGCATTTTTTTTATAAATTGGCATTGCAATTATTTAAATAAAATACATTTGTTATAAAGTCATTGTCGAGTCATGCAGTTCAGGTGCAAGTCAAGTCTCAAGTTACTAGTTATTAAGTTAAATTCAAGTCATTTTCTTAATTCTTAATGAGCTTCTGACACAGTATGAAATGTCTGTTGCCAATGATGTTGGTAGATTTTATAATTGGCATAAGGAGGACCTGCTACTTTTGTTAAAGGGGACCTATTATTCAAAATTGTTTTTGAACATAATTATGTGTCCGCTGAGTGTGTCCACAACCACCACATATGGTAAAAATGTATTCACTCATTTTGTTATTTTCCTCAGAAATCAGTCTCAAAATGACTCTTTCAGGAATGTACACCAAAGTGTCACTTTGAACAGGCCTTGCCCATGACTGGTAATGAACTCTGCCTTATTATCTCCTCTGAGTGAGCCGTACTTAGTCTGCCATGTTTATCTCCTCACTAGAGCTTTTAAAATCAGCACTCAAGAAATTTATTCTTATAAAACTACTTCAGTTATTCAGTCAAGAGAAGTGAGTGATTTCTGTTTGTTTTGTTGTTTGATTCATGGACAAAGTACACAAATCAAGTACTTGTCAGTCCCATAGACTCCCCATGTTAAAATGCCCAACTTTACAGCAGAAAAAAATATCTTTACAGCCTGGTACAAAAAATTATTTTGGTCTATATAGGTAATTTTGTGCTTCATGACAAAACAATATAAAAACAGACGTCACATAGGGCTAAATGCGTAGCATTTTAATAAAACTGTTAATGTTACGGCAGCGGGGAATATGAACGTGCATGAGTTATTTTATTTAATCTATGTTATTTTAATGTTTCGTTTTTTTGTGTTTTTTTTAACTACAACATAGAGACACTGATGTTGATGTGTCTGCATCAAGCGGCAACCTTCCGGTCTCTCTCCTGAAACCAAACCGGAAGTGACTAAAGCTGCAATTCATCGACTGTCTGCTAGAGGCTGGCTCCAAAAGGGAGTCAGTCCCATAGACTCCCCAGCAACCAGCTCCCGCCTCTTTGCCCATTTTCGATTATCCGGGAGTGACACGCTACCAAGATGGCGACGGCTGGCTCCGCCTACTTTAGGCTTCAAAAACGCTCTTCGGAAACCTACGGGTAACGTCACAGACACTACGTCCATGTTTTTATGCAGTCTATGGTCTGCATTCAAGCATTTCAGTGGGCTTAAATAGATCACCCTTTACAGCAGATTTAGTTCACAAACAACTGACAGTTTTGACCTAAATATGATTTTCAGTTACAATAATTAATCCTAAAATTCGACATTAGTAACTTACTTTTAGCAGCATCAAGATTTCCCGGGTTCTTACTTGTGAATTCAGTTCACTGGAGACTCGCACTAAACGGTTCATTTGAATCAGTGAGTTGTCGACTCGAGAACAGCTGCAATTGGATCATTCCAATTTGTGAATGAATCGTTTGGTGCAATTTGCAAACCGATTTAAAAGGTTTATTGAAAAGAATCAGTTCGTTCTTAAATCAGACACCGCTTCTGCGTGTCGGAGCACGTGATATATTATAAGGAGTAACGATAAGTTTTATGAAATGTAGTGAAGTAAAAAGTACGATCTTATGCTTTGGAATGTAGTGAAGTAAAAGTAAAAGTTACTCAAAATAAAACTACTCCAGTAAAGTACAGATACTTGAAAAATGTACTTAAGTACAGTAACGAAGTAAAACTACTCCGTTACTGTCCACCACTGCCAAAATATCGGAGGCTCAAGCAAGGAACAGCAGCTCATTTGCATTTAAAGATACATGCATGAAAGCAGCATGTTTTTGCTTCTGTTAAAAATGGGCATTTACACTATTATAATAAATGATCTGTGGGGTATTTTGAGCTGAAACCTCACAGACACATTTTAGGGACACTTGAGACGTATATTACATCTTGGAAAAAGGTTCATAATAGGTCCCCTTTAATCAGCCATGCCAACATGATTATTGGCAAGTGTAATAATAAACATTGCCGTATGCCACAATAAACATTGGCAATTGCAAGGCATTATTACAATACATGTTTACATTACAATACATTGAGTTATGAGTAAAAATGATCAAATTTGGCATTCTGACTGACATAACCATCACAAAAGAGATGCTAAAAATCATGGACAATATTGTTTCCAGTTCATTTTTTATTTTAATTTAAGTTTCTATAAAATTTGCATGCTGTGCAAAGTAAACAGAAAAAAAAACTGAAATGTATTATGATAGTATGTCATTCTGAAGGTCCCTCAGATTTTCTACATGTCAGGCATCAACAATGAAGATAAGAATATGACAAAACTTTCAGGAGATATTTTCTGTTCCAGGTACTACCTGTGTTTGCAGCTGCGAAATGACATCCTCTCTGGCTGTCTGCCCTGTTCCTTTGTCACACATGCTCTGCTGGGCTCCTACACCGTGCAGGCGGAACTGGGAGACTTTGACAAAGATGACCATGGCTCCGACTACGTTAGTGACTTCTGCTTTGCCCCCAACCAAACTCGCGAACTGGAGGAGAGGGTGATGGAACTACATAGAACTTACAGGTCTGAGAGAGATATTAAAGACTGTATTTATTACAGAGAGATTTTACAGTACTTGTTTAATGCAAAATGAGATTACATTACAGATTATATTGATATTACAACCAATATATGTAATGTTCCCTGCCTATGGCCTGAGGCGCTGGGATAGGCTCCAGCATCCCTGTGACCAGGCAGTCAGGAAAGGCAGTTTGGACAATGGATGGGATGTATAATATTACCAAATGTTAACAAATATTCTGAACAGTTTCAGAATAGTTTTATTTAGTTTATTTAGTTTTATTATAAAACTTTTAATAAATATATCAGTTCTTTAAATACTGAATCAGTTCTGATCATAAATTCTATGTGGGTCAGCTATGTTTGAAGGCGTTGTAAATGCTGAAATTCACACCTGTGACTGTCAGGGGCATGGATAACCAAAATGGTTATAATGGTTATTTTTTCCTGTTTCTCAGGGGAATGACACCTGCTGAGGCGGAAATGAACTTCGTGGAAAATGCAAAGAAACTTTCCATGTATGGTGTCGACCTGCATCATGCTAAGGTACGTAAAAATCACCTGGTACAATCTGTAACTACGTACAACTGCTATAGACACTACAAGAGGAAGTAGTTTGTAGTCAGTACCACTAGTGAATCTAAACATCATACACATCTAAAAAAATGTTTACTAACAGTTAGTATTAGGCAACCTTCTTGCAGTAGAAATTGTGTAATTTAGCTGACTGTGCCTTTAATAATCACCCATTCTTTCTGAGGCAGGATTCTGAAGGGATTGATATCATGCTGGGCATCTGTGCCAATGGTCTATTGATTTACCGTGACAGGCTGAGAATCAATCGATTTGCCTGGCCAAAAATCCTCAAGATCTCCTACAAAAGGAGTAATTTCTACATCAAGATCCGTCCTGGAGAGGTAATCAGATCTTTCAGAGGATCTTAGTGCTAAACCATGAAAATTCCACAAAAGTATCCGTCTCTTGAATAAACACAGAACAAGCAAACAGTGGCATATTGCTGAAAACATTAAATAGTCTAAGTAAGAGGCAGTCTTGGCTTCATATTTGCACATGATTACACACACACACACACACACTCAATATGAATAGAGATTTTTAATGTGAAAGCATTTGAAAATTGGTAATTTGATGTTCTTTAACTTCACTTTGTTAGTAGATCACCCGCAGAAATTTCCACTGCCATCTTCACTTTTATGAGACTGCGGTTTAGTAAACCTGGCCCATAGATGCTTGCACACTCTCAATTTGGCCATAGAATTAACTATTGGTGACCCTGAGATTTTCATTTACTACAGACAATTTTTATTAAGTCACTTGACTACTGTGTCAATAGAACAATTGCTTGAATCTTAATGTAAAAAGGGGAAATTAACTGATTGCCAGAAGTCTTGGACCCTGTTGAGTTTTGCAGTCTAATTGGTAGTTACTTACTCTCAGCCTAACCATCTTGCCATTGAACACAGCCTATACAGGTCCCCAATGCAACTGGCTCAGTCATTATCTCTTAAGTTTAAGTGTACAAAGTGTAACAATGTTTAAATGTAATTGGTGGCAAGCTCAGAAGCAGAACTGTTGCATTACCAAAGGTATTCCTGGATAAGAGCTTACAGTTGTTTTTTTTAAAGATCCAAGGTGGCGCCACAGACGGCTGCCTCAGTTTTTGGCTCTCCAGTTTTTGTACTGTTTTTGTTAGTTTTTCCTGTTTTTTGTTTCTCAAACACGATCAGTTTTACCAGGGATGAACTGCTGAACATTCGGCAGTACACACCACACAATCTTCTACCGGATTTCGTTTATTCAGACGTTTTGCTGAACGTTGTAGTTGGCGGAGAAGCGACGCTGATCAAACGCTTTAGGATGCGCAGACGGGGAAGCGAGCCGGTGCGCTCGTGAAGCTCAGACTGCCTAGCATTCATCTGGCGAATCTTCGCTCTCTACCCAACAAAACGGATGAACTTCTTCTGCTCTCCCGGACAAATAAGGATTTTTCACACTGCTGCTCTGAATGACGCCATACCAGACAGCGCGTTAAACCTGCCGAGCTTCCAGGTGTTCAGAGCGGGCCGCGACACAGAATCAACGGGGAAATCGAGTGGCGGCGGGACATGTTTCTACATCAATGAAAGGTGGTGTACAGATGTAACAGTGTTAAAGAAGATGTGCTTTTCCGATCTAAAAGCGCTTTTCATTAACTCTTAAGCCGTTCTATTCGCCACGGGAGTTTCACTTGTTCATTCTCATGAGTGTTTACATTCCACCGCAAGCGCACGTGAGCTCAGCTTTACAGAAACTCGCTGATTAGTTCACAGACACAGAGCAACAGCACCAGGACTCTGCTTTAATCATTCTCGGGGACTTTAATAAAGCAAATCTTTCCCGTGAACTGCCAAAATACAGACAGCATGTTACATGTCCCACCAGAGACAGTAATATACTGGATCATTGTTACTCCAGAATAAAGGATGTATATCGCTCCGTCCCCAGAGCAGCTGTAGGACACTCTGACCACTGCCTGGTTCATCTTATACCGTACAGGCAAAAACGTAAATCTGCTAAACCTGTAGTAAAGTCTGTAAAGAGATGGACCAACGAAGCAGAGCGGGCATTACAAGCCTGTTTCGACTGCACTGATTGGAGTGTTTTTGAAGCAGCCACCAACGATCTGGACGAGCTCACGGAATCTGTAACATCATATATCAGTTTCTGTGAAGACGTGCATCCCTACCAGGACTCATTTAACATTCAACAATGATAAGCCATGGTTTACAGCAAAACTTCGTCATCTTCGTCAGGCCAAAGAGGACGCCTACAAAAGGGGGGACAAAGTCTCGTACAATCAGGCCAGAAACACACTGAATAAGGAGATTAGAGTGGCCAAGAGGAACTACTCTAAAAAGCTAGAACACCAGTTTTCTGACAACGACCCTGCATCAGTGTGCATCGGTGTGGCCTGTAAAACATCACCAACTACAAGACACCATCCCCCAGCACTGAGGCCAATCAACAACTTGCTGAAGACCTGAATGAGTTTTACTGTAGATTTGAAACTCCCAGTCTAACACCCCACACCCACTCTGAACATCTCTCCACACAACCATCAACACCTCCTGCAACCCCCCTCTTCCCCACTCCTGCGTTTCAGATCAGTGAGGATTATGTGCGCCAGGTCTTCAGAAAGAAAAAGAGAAAAAAGGCAGCAGGCCCAGACGGTGTGACAACAGCATGTCTTGAAAACCTGTGCTAACCAGCTGGCCCCCATCTTCTCACAGATCTTCAACAGATCACTGGAGCTCTGCAAAGTCCCTGCTTCAAACGCTCCACCATCATCCCCGTCCCAAAGAAACCCAAGATAACAGGACTTAATGACTACAGACCTGTGGCTCTAACGTATGTGTTATGAAGACATTTGAGAGGTTGGTGTTGGCTTATCTGAAGGACATTACTGGACCTTTACTTGACCCCATGCAGTTTGCTTACCAAGCAAACAGGTCCATGGATGATGCAGTCAGCATGGGACTGCACTTCATCCTGCAACATCTGGACAAAATGGGGTCTTATGTGAGGATCCTGTTTGTGGACTTTAGCTCCGCTTTCAACACCATCATCCCAACACTCCTCCAGACCAAACTAACCCAGCTCTCTGTTCCTAGCTCTATCTGTCAATGGATCTTTCAACACCATCATCCCAACACTCCTCCAGACCAAACTAACCCAGCTCTCTGTCCCTAGCTCTATCTGTCAATGGATCACCAGCTTTCTGACAGATAGGCAACAGCTAGTGAGAATTGGTAAATTCACATCCAACAGCCGCACCACCAGCACTGGCACCCCCTCAGGGTTGCGTCCTCTCCCCACTGCTCTTCTTCCTCTACACAAACGACTGCACCTCTAAAGACCCCTCTGTCAAGCTCCTGAAGTTTGCAGATGACACTACAGTCATCGGTCTCATCCAGGACGGAGATGAGTCTGCTTACAGACAGGAGGTTAAAGAGCTGGCTGTCTGGTGCAGTCACAACAACCTGGA
>NW_015655583.1:13365-18578 GCF_001515625.1 Sinocyclocheilus rhinocerous | reverse complement strand
CTCAAAACAGTGGAGATGATAGTGGACTTCAGGAGGAACTCCCCTGCACTCCCCCCACTCACCATCATGGATAGCACTGTAACGACAGTGGAGTCATTCAGATTCCTGGGAACCACCATCTCTCAGGACCTGAAGTGGGACACTCACATCGACTCCATTGTTAAAAAGGCCCAACAAAGGTTGTACTTCCTTCGCCAACTGAGGAAATTCAACCTACCACAGGAGCTGCTGAATCAGTTCTACTCTGCCGTCATTGAGTCCATCCTGTTCACTTCAATAACTGTCTGGTTTGGTTCAGCTACAAAATCAGACATCAGAAGACTACAGAGAATGGTTCAGACTGCTGAAAGGATTATTGGTGCTCCCCTGCCTACCCTCCAAGAACTGTATACATCCAGAGTGAGGAAAAGGGCTCAGAAAATCACTCTGGATCCATCACATCCAAGCCATCTCCTTTTTGAACTTTTGCCATCTGGTCGGCGTTACAGAGCACCGAATACCAGGACAGCAAGGCACAAGAACAGTTTCTTTCCCCAGGCAATCTACCTCATGAACAGTTAATGTTTTCCCATTGTGCAATAAAAGTATGTGCAATAACCTTATACTTATTTATCACCCTAAATCCTAGTACATCCCTACAACTTATTTTAATTTTTTTTTTTTTTTTTATTCCTATTCTATCTATAGCACAACTTTTTTTGTGGTTTATTTATATTTATGCATGTGTATTTTATTCACATCTTATTTTTATTATATGTGTATTTGTGTATTAAAATGCTGTATTTGATGCCAACTGTCTCCCTTCTTCTGATACATCTCTGATCAATCTCTGATCAGTTCCTCTCCCTTGTATCCTGCTGTATGTTCACAAATTGCAAAACACACACTTTTACAAATGAGGACATCCTCGAATCGATTCGATTCACGATTTATAGGTTTTCGATTCGATTCAAGAAAAATTTTTTGCAAATTCAGAATGATTCAATTCGATTCGATTCACAATTAAATTGGATTCGATTCGATGAATGATTCAATTCTGCATTCATAGGATTATTTAAATGTTTCCCCTAAATTCTTTAAATGCTTAGTCAGGGGGCAAATTACACAGCAGCCTTTATGGTTAGAGAACCATAGGTTACAGGAAAAAAAAAAAAACTTTTGTCCATTGTTAGATGCTAGTTTAATGATGCTATGGCATGACATGGCATATGTAAAAATGTATGTAAGCCAAGATTTTAAAAAAGAGCTTTAAAAGTATTATGTATAGACTAACATTTTGTCACACCAGGGGCGTAGCCATCATTTCAGAAGTGACAGAAATGTCGAATAAAATAATTTTATGTATACATGTATTATTTATTTATTTTTTTACAAGGAATTATTTTCTTATCTCTTACTTTGAATTTGCTATAAGAAATCAAATACACTGCTGGACAATAATCAATCATTTGTAATCTATATTTTTTTCCTAATGGCAATTTTATGATTGTTTTATATACTACATATCATTCAATGGAACTGTGCGTATGCTTTAGACACTTACATTTTTGCTCCGTCCATGCAATAAATGTGCAGCTTTCGAGAGATCACACATCAGCTGCTCAAAAAATGTGTCAGTGAGACGAACGGAGTGCGAGCGCAATCTTGTGACAGTCACAGGCGGTAAATAGTGGAGCGCGTGAAGGAGTGATGCGAGGGCACGAACACTGTTCAAGATCTCCATTAATTAGTGCTTGTAGTAATTTAATGTGTATATATTTTGAAAGCATTGAATCGCTATAGAAATCGCGATTCATTCGATTCTTATCGTTTTAAATCGATTAACTGTCTGCCTTATCATTTGACCTAATTTCTTGTTGGTTCCTTCTGATTGTTTTCATTTGTCATTCACCCGGTGTGAATTCACCTAACTAATTATCTCATTAGTCCCATTGTTTCATCCATGCATTTAAACCCTGATTTCTCCATTAGTCTCTGTCCGTCTTCGTTTATACTTTAGTTTGGTTGTGTTTGTATGGTTGTGTTGAGCATGTTCCCAGAAGTTATCTCCTAGCGTTTCCTCTGTGTTTAAATAAAATTGTGTGTTTTTTTTTATTCTCCTTGTGCTTGTGTGTTCAACACATTACAGAATACCGGACCTAGAGAAGATTTCTTTTGTGGCGTTTTTCCCTTTTTTTCCCCTGCCATGGGCCTGCCAGCAGTCCAGCTTCTCTGCCTGTAGCAGGAAGGCCGTTCCCTGCAGAGGACTTGTCTGGTTCCCATGGTCTTTTACCGATGGTCATCGAGGTGATGAGGTATTTGCTGGGGACCTGTCTCTGGGGCGCATCTAGTTGACATGGTCTCCACGGACATTCAGGGCTGTAGAGGTCATCTCTAGGTGCTGATCCACCATCTGGTCTGGATATGGACTGGATCTGGGTGGCTACAGTGACTTTCTGATCTGGATACAAAATGGATCTGTATGGCTATGGTGACCTCGGAATAAGAATGAAAGAGACTAATATTAGCGTAGATGCCATTCTTCTTACGATGTAGCGAGTACATTGGGTGTTATGGGAAGTGTTCCCGGTTCCAGTTGACCTAATTAATGCAGCCTAACAATCCTTTAACTGATTTGAATTATAGAAATGTGATAGTGTATTATGTGTATACCAGGATAAAGAGATGGGTCTTTAATCTAGATTTAAACTGACAAGAGTGTGTCTGCCTCCCGAACAACACTAGGTAGATTGTTCCAGAGTTTGGGCACTAAATAGGATAAGTATCTGCCGCCCGCAGTTGATTTTGATAATCTAGGTATTACCAAATGGCCAGAGTTTTGAGATTGCAGTAGACGTGAAGGACTATAATGCAATATGAGCTTGCTCAAGTGCTGAGTAGCTAAACCATTCCGGGTTTTATAAGTAATTAGCACATTTTTAAAATGTATTTGTTGTTCAATAGGGAGCCAGTGCAGAGTTGACAGAACCGGGCTTATATGGTGGTACTTCCTGGTTCTAGTAAGAACTCTAGCTGCTGCATATTAGACCAGCTGGAGTTTGTTTATTAAGCACGCAGAGCAACCACCCAATGAAGCATTACATTAATCTAACCTTGAGGTAATGAACACATGAATTAACGTTTCTGCATTTGACATTGAGAGCATAGGTCTTAATTTAGATATATTTTTAATATGGAAAAATGTGGTTTTACAAATGCTAGAAACATGATTTTCAAAGGAAAGATTGCTATCAAATAGCACACCTAGGTTCCTAACTGATGACGATGAATTAACAGAGCAGCCATCAAGTGTTAAGCCCTATTCGGGCGGGACTAGTTTTACAGGGGGTAATTAGAGAAATTTGTGTTTCACAGACGTACTTGGTGATTTTAATCCCGTCCAAATCTGCCACGTCTGTGTTTTTCTAATAGCACACCTAGGTTCCTAGGTAGTTCCTAGGAAGTTTTTCTAATAGCACACCTAGGTTCCTAATAGCACACCTAGGTTCCTAACTGATGACGATGAATTTACAGAGCAGCCATCAAGTGTTAAGCCCTATTCGGACGGGACTAGTTTTACAGGGGGTCGTTAGAGAAATTTGTGTTTCACAGACGTACTTGGTGATTTTAATCCCGTCCAAATCTGCCACGTCTGTGTTTTTCTCACACAACCTCTGTAATAATTCCAGAGCAAATTACCTACTGTTTTTCAGCAAACTCAGTGATCCTCTGAGAAAACTAATCCCGTCCAAATGCAAATGTCTGTGATTGCCGGTGATATTTTTTTTCACAACACGTTTCCTTGTGTGTTTTGGCCAACGTGAATTACCATAGATGCTCTTACCGCGCGCATGTTTGATATATTTGCCTCCCGGCAAAAAAAAAAAAAAATAACAATAATAAAATCAAGAGCAGTTTGCGTGCTCTGTGTGCTGCCCGGATGTACAAAACAGACCCTCCCACCTCTGTAATAAACACGGAGATGTTAGTCCCGTCCGAATTGGTACATGAAAATCGCAGACGTCAGGTGATAAGAATCGAAACTCAAGCGTAGTTTAGAAAACCAGTCCTGTCCGAATAGGGCTTTAGACAGTGTTTAGGTTAGGCATTACATGCTGAGGTTTTTGGTCCAATAATTAAAACCTCTGTTTTTTTTTGTTTTTTTCAGAATTTAGCAGTAGGAAATTAATAGTCATCCAGTTTTTTATATCAACTATGCATTCCGTTAGTTTTGCGAATTTGTATTTTTCATCGGGCCGCGAAAAAATATAGAGCTGAGTATCATCAGCATAACAGTGAAAGCTAACACCATGTTTCTTAATGATATCTCCCAAGGGTGCCATATAAAGTGTGAAAAGCAACGGTCCTAGCCTTGTGGCACTCCATACTGTACTTGTGATCAGGGGCGTAGATCACGCGAGGGACGCGGAGGACGTGTCCCCCCCACTTTTAATATCACGTAAATGCGTCCCCCACACTTTTTCAGGCAAGTGTGTTTGCATAGAGGTTTTCAAGAGCCGGTGTGAATAAATATAGATTTAAATTCAAAGAGACAGGATAGTCTGTGCATGACCTGATGTTTTATTCGGACCCAGAATAAGGCAAGATGAACATCATGGAGCTCTAAACACTCCATGCAGTGTATGTTTCATTCATACTCGAAGCCAGAGGGCGCTCTCGCGCAGAAAGTCGAATGAGGAAATTCCTAATATGGACAAAAGCGTCCAGCTATCATCTATCGTTGTTTACTTTTCACAGAAAAACAGAAACGTTTGGAAACATGAAGACATTAAACATATGATTGCAACAATATATGGCTTATTTGTGTTTTTCAAGTCATCTCCAGGTAATAAATAAAGTATATGAACAATGCATTGCTAATTGATAGCATTCATTACAGTATAGAAACTATTCTGTCTTATTATGTGATAAAATAAAGTGTTTGTAGTATATAAACAAATCATTATTATTGGTTATTGTCCAGCAGTGTATCTGATTTCTTAGCCAATTAAAAGCTAGAAATAAGAGAAAAATTTAAGTTGCCTATACACTACCAGTCAAAAGTTTTTGAACAGTAAGATTTTTAATGTTTTTTAAAGAAGTCTCTTCTGTTCACCAAGCCTGCATTTATTTGATCCAAAGTACAGCAAAACAGTAAAATTTGTAAATATTTTTACTAGTTGAAATAACAGCTTTCTATTAGAATATATATTAAAATGTAATTTATTCCTGTG
>NW_015655583.1:11035-11372 GCF_001515625.1 Sinocyclocheilus rhinocerous | reverse complement strand
AATAAATAAATAAAAAAAATAAAAAATATATATATTATTATTATGAAGTTGAAAACAGCTGAGTAGTTTTTTTCAGGTTTCTTTGATGAATAGAGAGTTCAGAAGAACAGCATTTATCTGAAACAGAAATCTTTTGTAACATTATAAATGTCTTTATCATCACTTTTGATTGATTTAAAGCATCCTTGCTAAATAAAAGTAATAATTTCAATACTTTTTTGAACATTAAAAAAATAATAATACTGCTTTTGAATGGTATAGTGTATAATGTTACAAAAGCTTTTCATTTCACATAAATGCTGATCTTTGGATCTTTCTATTCATCAAAGAATCCTGA
>NW_015655583.1:9843-10756 GCF_001515625.1 Sinocyclocheilus rhinocerous | reverse complement strand
TTCTATTCATCGAAGAATCCTGAAAAGTGTACTCAACTGTTTTAAATATTGATAATGATAATAATAATTTTAAAAGGTTTCTTTAGCAGCAAATCAGCATATTAGAATGATTTCTGAAGGATAATGTGACACTGAAGACTGGAGTAATGATGCTGAAAATTCAGCTTTGATCACAGCAATAAATTACATTTTAAAATACTGTATATTCACATAGAAAACAGTTATTTTAAATAGTAAAAATATTTCACAACATTACTGCTTTTGCTGTACTTTGGATCAAATAAATGCAGGCTTGGTGAACATAAGAGACTTCTTTAAAAACATTAAAAATCTTACTGTTCTAAAACTTTTGACTGGTAGGTTATATATATTACAGAAATGTAATATATGTATAGATTACATTTCTGTCCCCCTCACTTCTGAAATGATGGCTACGCCCCTGCTTGTGATCAATATGATATATGTCATTCACTGCTACAAATTGATGATGGTCAGATAAGTAAGATTTGAACCATGATAATGCAATTCCACTAATGCCAACATACAGTAATTTTGTAGTCTACTCAAAAAAATGTTGTGGCCGATAGTGTCAAATGCAGCGCTAAGATCCAGTAGCACTAATAGAGAAATACAACCACGATCGGATGATAAGAGCAGGTCATTTGTAACTCTGATGAGAGCTGTGCCAGTACCATGATATGGTCTAAATCCTGACTGGAAATCCTCACAGATATCACTTCTCTCTAAGAAGGAACATAGCTGAGAGGATACTGCCTTTTCTAGTATTTTTGACAGAAAAGGGAGATTTGAGATCGGTCTGTAATTAACTAATTTTCTAGGATCAGCTTGGATGTAAAGAGGGTCTAACATACATGTTGTAGGTTTTGATGATTTGACAAGTTTATACAATTCT
>NW_015655583.1:0-8614 GCF_001515625.1 Sinocyclocheilus rhinocerous | reverse complement strand
AATGCAATTCCACTAATGCCAACATAATTTTGTAGTCTACTCAAAAGAATGTTGTGGTCAATAGTGTCAAACGCAGCACTTAGATCCAGTAGCACTAACGGAGAAATACAACCACGATCGGATGATAAGAGCAGGTCATTTGTAACTCTGATGAGAGCTGTGCCAGTACCATGATATGGTCTAAATCCTGACTGGAAATCCTCACAGATATCACTTCTCTCTAAGAAGGAACATAGCTGAGAGGATACTGCCTTTTCTAGTATTTTTGACAGAAAAGGGAGATTTGAAATCAGTCTGTCTCCGCCTCCAGCCTCCAAGTCCTGGACTTCACCTCAGCCCTCCAACCCATCAGCTCCACCTTGGCTCCTTGCTTCCTCATCTCCACTGTGGCCCGTCATCCCACTGGCTCCACCGGGCTCCCTTGTCCCTCCAGCTCTGCCTTGGTCAGTCGTCGACCCTCATCCGCTACGGGATTCCACTTCTCCGGCTTCACCTCATCCCTCCATCCCTCAGGCTCCATCTGACTCCTCCTTCCCTCCGGCTCCACCTTTGTCCTCAATCACTCCGGCTCCGCCACAGTCTTCGGGGTCCCCGTCTCTGGCGTGCTCGCAGGAGCCCTTAGCTCCGCTTTGGCTCTCTGGACCTCTGGTGACACCCTAGCTCTCCATCTGCTCGGCTCCACCTGGGTCTCCACATCCAGTGGCTCCATCTCCATCGCTAATCCCCAGGGTGTCATATACCATGTCAACACCATGGCTCCTCCCTCCCTCGACCCTCTTTTGGGAGGGGGTGTATTGTAACATGTATGCTTTGTCTGTCTGTCTGCCTTATCATTTGACCTAGTTTCTTGTTGATTCCTTCTGATTCTGTTTTCATTAGTCATTCCATTCACCTGGTGTTAACTAATTATCTCATTAGTCCCATTGTTTCATCCATGCATTTAAACCCTGAATTCTCCATTAGACTCTGTCTGTCTTCGTTTACACTTTAGTTTAATTGTATTTAAATGGTTGTGTTGAGCATATTCCTAGAAGTTATCTCCTAGTGTTTCCTCCGTGTTTAATAAAATAGTGATTTTTTTTTACACGTTTAACACGTTAAAAACATAGTCCCAGCAGACAGAGGACAATCAGTTATTGGCTGGCTGACTAGGGCAGAGAAGCCCAAGGCAGATAAACAGACAGGACCACTAGTGCTGGGAATACACTACATGATTTTCACACTACACAACTGTCTGAGGCACCAACTAGATGCTGTTGTGTGCAAACTACATGACAGGGGGTAACACATTACACAACTTTTCAATAGGAAGAATCGCTGACAACTTCATCTGGCCTACAAACATCTTACATTTCACAACCAAACACATGTGAGAAGTGATGCAGGAAATAACAAGTGAGCTCTTGCGTGAAAATGGATTTCTTCCTGTTAGAAATTGTAGCCTGCAAGAAGCTTGCAATCCAAGTTGTCTGTATTCTAGTTTGCAGTGAACAAGAAAAAAAAAAAGAAGAATATGAAGAGAAGGTTGCTTGCAGAAACCATGCATGCTGATGTTTTGTTGCAGATCTGTGACTCCACCCCCTGAACTTTCCCTTGCCCTGTATCATGCTCTCTCATTCACTTTAGGTCATCGCCTGTGTCATTTTCAGTCAAAACACATTTCACACTGCAGGACTCTGAGTCGCCGACAGGTCCAGATATTTAGATTGCTAAATGTCACATGAGAATCGGTGACACATCACCGCTTCTCTCAGAATGCGTCTTTGATAACACACACTACATGATTGGGGCTAAAATTGTGCAGTGTCTGCCCAGCAAAAGGCACTTAAAGTTATACAAGAACTCACACAGAACAGAGGGAAGTTAAATGGGGCAGCAAATGAAAAGAAAATCGAGGGATAGCAGGTGGGGCAAATTAACTAATAACAAGATAACAAAACGGCAAGGACAAGACATGAGATAGAAGAGCACATGGTTAATAGAAACAAACATGACAGAAGTCAAGTGTTCACACCAAACATGACATGAATTAATGACAAACAAACACAATCATAAGCCATGTACTCAAACACACATGCCAGACAGGCAAGAGCACATGAAAAAGAAACCAACAACCAGTGCTATGTGCTCACAACAAAAGACACAACATGAGGAATGAGCACCTGGATCCTGACACTGTAAATGAAACAGACAGAAGTGTCAGGATCCAGACCCTACACTCCTAACACAAAAGGGACAGGAGAACATACAGCCAAGGAGAATTACCTCAATCTGTGTGCTCACCCAGACACAAAAACAAAATACAAAAACATAGGTTTCAGGATTCTGGTACCACTTAAAACAGTCGAAAGTGACCAGATTGTGACAGGGAACTATCTGATGTGTTCTTCCCCTTCTTTTACACAACAGTATGAGCAATTTGAGAGCACCATTGGTTTCAAGCTTTCTAACCACAGAGGCGCCAAGAGGCTATGGAAAGTTTGCATCGAACACCACACCTTTTTCAGGTAAACTATCTGGACTAATTTGATTTTTCTCATTTTGTTATCAACATTGTAGTCATGTTCATGTTAATTATTTTATTTTTCTTAGTGACAAACTTTGGGTCACCATTGTGCTATGAATTTAGCTTTAATGACTTTCAGTCCTTTGTGTTTGAACATCCTCCTAATGCCTGAAGCTGTTACACTATTGAATATGTTTTGTTTCCGGTTTCCCACGTTTGCATGACATTTAAATGGAATCAATGGAGAACAAAGTCTAGTGTGGCTATGTCTTGATAGTCATACTGCCCTTTTTAAATATATGAGAAAGTTTAGGTATGATTAAGATTAAGATTGATGAATGTGAGTTTGAAGGTCTCTGTTGGCATATCCTCTGTTGCTCCAGGTATGTTATTATAAAGACCAGAATACCATAGAGACTTGGTGGTGGGTTGTTTTGACTAATTACCCATCAACCACTGTAGCTTTTTATTATTACAGGGGGTTGTCTTTTCAGTACTTTCTGATGCAGATTATTAATGAAGTTAATATCAGTAAACCAATAACATTTTCCTGTATTGGTCTGTTTTAGGCTAGTGTCTTCTGAGCCACCACCAAAGGGCTTTCTGGTGATGGGTTCAAAGTTCAGATACAGTGGAAGGACTCAGGCCCAGACACGGCAAGCCAGCGCTCTGATTGATCGGCCCGCTCCCCACTTTGAACGATCCACTAGCAAGAGATACCTTCTTTCACGCAGTCTAGATGGAGGTTAGAACACTTTTGTTTTCCTCTACTTTGCCTTTTGCTCTGGCAGAATTGTCTGTATTTTTGTCAGACTCATTATTGTAGCTTTCCACTACTTACTGTCTTTTACAATGGACACAGTAAATCTTGTTAATTAATATTGTTAAAAATCTTGAGTTAATTACGCTTGTGCATACCTGGTTCAGCGGTGACAGTGGTGACCGTGTCACTCCAATCATTATGAGGAATCTTAAAAAAAAAACAACCATATAACATTTTACTGAACTGTTGTTAGATGCAGAAAACATGGAAGATCATAATAATAAGTCATAAATGTAACATAATTCTCCTTTAAAACTGTAAGGAGTTACACAAATATAAAATGAAGCAAATTATCTTTATACGCAACTGTCACATGATATTATAAACAACACATTGTGCTGTCCTTAATTTTAGATTTTCCTGTATTTGACTGAGCAATCATTTGGGTGGCTTGTCAAAATATTATATTTCTCTAATACATAAATTAAGTAAGCATGACCAGAGTTCTTGTAGGGAAAATAATTTACTGAAGGTAGTAGTGTAGCACATTTCTTTAGTAGCAAGGTTAGTATGAAAACCAAAGACAAAGAAAATATGCTAAATATTATACAGAATAGATTTAAAAATGAATTTGAAGAGAAATTTTAAAAACTACATTGGAATGAGATTCTGTCTACAGATAATTTAGAAGCTGCTTCTGAGTGTTTAATGGTCACAATTAATAAGATTAAAGGTGAATTGAGTAAAAATTAAATTTGCCTTGGTTAAATTAATTATGGAAGTTAATTAGACGGAGGGACCATGCTTTGAAAATAGCGCTCAAATCAGGTTTCACTCATTGAAGGACATTTCAATACTTATGTAATAAAGTTGTAAAGGAATTGAGAAAAGCGAAAGCAAAATTTTTTATTGATCGTATAAATGATGCTAAGGGCTAGTAGATGCTAGTAGAGAAGTTTGGGAGAATATCAATAGAGTATGAAAGAAAAATAGTAAAAACTGAGATAAAGTTATTGAAATACATGTTCAGGGAAATTTAATTAAAAATAACCATCAAATTGCTAGAGTATTTAATAATTTTTTATTCTGTAGATTCAGTTCAAGATTTAATACAAGGTTTTAGTGTAAGAAGTAAGGATATTATATCACCAAATAATGATCTTACTGTTTTTAATATTTCTGAAGTATCTGAGTCTTATCTAATAAAAATTTTGGTCCCACTTTATATTGTGTCCCTAATACCTGTGTACTTACATAGTAACTAGATGTGTACATAGTATGTAACCACAGTGTAAGTACACATTGGTACATAGTATCTACAGCTCTAATGTTTGTGTAACTACAAATATGTATCAACACACTGAATGGTATGTGTAAGTACAAATGTGTAACAAGACATTGGTAACAACACTTTTTGGTAATGAAAGTACAAATGTGTAACAGGACTAACAGCACTTTTTGGTAAAGAAAGTGTTACACTTTATATTAAATTTATCATGTAATTACTGTGGTGGCTTCTGCCGCTGCTGTGAAGAATCTTTCTCAGAGTCTTGGGGTTTTGATGCCAGAAGAGATTTTATTTTCAGAGACAATAAAACCTGAGAGAACTCTGCAGAGCAATCTCTCGAATTTTTTTCTGTATCCTCTTATATAATTTTTTTTCTCTAGGCGTGGAGAGCAGCAGGACCAAACCTCTCCCCCCACACTTGACTAGGAGGGAGTAAAAGATCCGTCTCCCTAATCCCTCATTTAAGATAAAAAAACAATGTTATAAGCATGAGCGTGCAATTGATTCAGCGCTTGCCTGTGGTTGTCACAGTTATGTAGTATACAACAGAAATAAAAATTCAAGACATAAAACATGTAACATCACAACAAATAGCATAGTTGATACTTACTAAGTCTCACCTTTACTTGTCTTTACCCAGAGTGCAGTTTAATAATTTAGTCTCATTAGTTATTACTACCTAGTGACTAAATTATGTCACACAGTTTTATCACTAATGACTAGATTATGCAACAACACTCTGGTGGAGCAGCAGGACCAAACCTCTCCCCCCACACTTGAGTCAACAATATTGCATTATACATTTAATTATAGTCATCGTCACATGACCAGCATTTACGTTGCGTCTCATCTCGTTTTCATCACGTGATAAAGGTTCGTTGACGACAATATTTAGTCATAATTTTCGTTGACGAAAGCAACACTAGTTTGGCCTTGAGGGTTCCATTTAATTTCTCTACCATCCCTTGTGATTGTGGATGGTAGACACACCCTAGTCTCTGCTTTATTCTCAATTGTTGCAGTACTTGTTTTTCCATTTTTTGTATGAATGCTGATCCATTATCTGAGCTTATTTCTGATGGTATTCCAAATCTAGGAATTACTTCTCTTTGTTAGAAATGTAATTACTGTTCCTGCTCCCTGATCTGCTGATGGTACTGCCGCCACCCATCTGCTAAATCTGTCTTTGATCACCAGCATGTACCTTTTGCCTTGTACTCGCTTTATCATATCCACATAATCCATTACCAGATGCTTAAATGGTCCTTCTGGTACTGGCTGTCACTGGGTTTGCTGATTTGATCAATCCTACATCTGAGTCATCTTGAGACCATAGTTCAGTTGGTACCTGCCGCTCTACTACCTTAAATAGTTCAGTCTCAGTATTGTTTATCAATTCGGATGTTGTAGTCATCTGTGTCAGTTTCTTTTGACTGATAACTACTTCCTGAGGAATTCCCATCAAACTGGTTGCACACAAAATGTTGATGTATTTTTTGTCACTTGAATGAAAAATCAACGGATGTTGTGTTGGTTCCCATTTGCTTTGTTCTGCCTTTTTCATGCTCCCTAACAAATTAACAGGAGTCTGATTTGATACAAGAATGGGTATGGTTACACTTTTATTTTTGGTTTGTAGACACACTGGAGCTGTCATTGGAATTAGCTGCGTTTGTCCCGAGAATCCTATTGTCTTTGCGAATTTTCCAGACAAGGGGAGATGTGAGGCATAATTTGAATTCACACAAGTATAAACAGCTTCTGTGTCTACCATCATTGGTTTTGTCTTTCCCTCTATTTCAATTTGCGTAATAGGTTCTTGATCAGCTTTAGTTGTTAAAATTGGAAGCTGACTCTCCCCAATATGACTCTCTGGGCACCCCTAATATCCTTGATTTGGACCTCCCCAAGGGTTTACTGGGCGCTGTAATGGACCCCGGGTGGGCTGCTGCCAACTCTCCGTGTGACAACTCTCACAGAACTCTTTGTGTGTTTTAGAGTTTAAGCCAACCACGTCCTCCAGCCTGCTCTTTACAGCTTGTGGCATGGCATCTATCACAGCATTTCTAAACAATATTGCCATTAATGGGTCTCCTTCTGGATTCCCTTCAGTTTCTTGCTTCCATCTTTTCAGCTGTCTCTGGACATATGTGGTTGGATTTTCTGTTTCCCTCAGCTGTTCTCCCTTTAATGATTTAGGGTCCAGTCTGATCGGGTACTCAGCACGCAGTGCCTGCCACACTGCTGGATGGAATGCATCAAAAACAGTTCCATCCATGTAGTGAGAGTCCACAGCTCTGTCCAGATTGGATGCTTGAAGAATTTCTTCCATCTTTACCCCTCCTATAATCTTCGCCAGCAGTGCTTTAATGTCTCCCACAGCTAAAAGTTTGCCCATAGTTTCTTCTTCAAACACCTTAATCCACTTCCCAGCCCCCTCATGGATGTCTGGGAGGCGAGTGACCAGCCGCTCAAGGTCCTGTGAGGCCCAGGGGATATATTTCCTGTTTTTCCTTCATAGTTTGCTTTCATCATTTTTAATGCTATGTGTGCCTGTTTATAACAATCTAAAGGTAAATAGCCCTCACTCTTTTTATTCTGTCGCCTCTTTGGTCTTACATCTGGTTCTTTTTGTTTTTCTTCCAATTCTACTTGTCCTTCCATTTGCATTTCTCCAGACACTTCTACAGTACCCTTAAGTATTGGGAACTGTCCCTCTGGGGGCAGATATGGGGGTGGTTTAGAAAACAACTCTTCTTTTTTCTTTGTCGCTTTGTCTGCTTCTTTTAGTATTTTTCTTGCCTGTTTTATACTTTTCAATGAGTCTTCTCCTTCCTTTTTGAACAAGGCTAGCACTTCTTTCTCTTTTTCCCTTTTTACCTCTCTTCTCTTTTTTTTTACTATTTCCTTTAGTTTTATGATTTTTTTATGAGTTTCCATTTCCTCGCACAATGCTACATCAAATGTCCCTTCCTTTGGCCATTTTGTCATCATATTTTTAATTCTCTGCTGCCATTTGTTTGAGAGCTTGTCTACCAGTTCTTTACACAATGGATATTTTACTACTAATATTTCCACCAGAGTGACTGCCATAATTTTTCCAATAATATGACAATCCTATATTTAAAGCTCGATATATATATTTATGCAAGAATTTAACTTACTATATATTCTCCCCAACTTCTTCTTTTAACCACTTTCTCCTATTTTCTTCTGTACCATGCACTTTTAAGCCTAGTATTAATTATATCACATGAGTGTGCACATTTTTAATATATTATAAAGTGAATTTATACTATGAATTTATAATTTATACATGGTCTTTTATTGTTTTCATACAACCATAGTCATTCACACAGACACAGACACAGACACATACATTAAAACATACTTTAAAACAGACTCCACTACACTCTTCCTGAGTGACCTACACTTCCTCAACACAGTAAAAAAGCAGTACCCTGCAGGAATTTTTGCCTATCCATAGGACTTTGCGCTCTTCCTTATAATTTATCTGCTTAATGTTTATTGCTGTCCTTCAACGACCCATTTAACTATCGATATTTTTCCCGATATTTAAGCATTTTACCATAATCGGATATCGGTTTTGTAATATCGGATTCACCGAAAAACGCCGCCATCTTGTGGACGTTTTGAGAATTGCGCGCAGGATCGCCATTGCAGCGCGTCTGAGGGGAGAGAGACAACAACAACGGCGTGCAGGTACTTGATATAGTTGCTATAGTTAGTAAACTTTATTTAACATAACAGCCATTTATGCACAAATTAGATGCATTATATAAATGCCTGATATGTAGTTTATGCAGCTTGGCTCTAAGAAATAGAGACCAACTCACGGAGTCACGTAAGATAATCCGTCAAGTCCTGTCCCAATAAAGACGTAACTTTGCCTGAATTAAATAATATGCAGCCATGAATGAGCGCATGTTGGAAATAAAAGCGTTGAATTTAATTCTCTCTCTGTTGTCTATATGCTCATCATTAGTCTCGCGAAGCCGTTTTCATATTGCTGTTCACTCACCGGGTTGATGCGGTT
>NW_015655582.1:44040-47994 GCF_001515625.1 Sinocyclocheilus rhinocerous | reverse complement strand
ACAGGAACCTCTTGCTACACTTTGCATTTGTCTGATGTAATTTACTTTAAATGCTAAATACAACGTACTTCACCTTAATTTTTCATGTGATGCTATGTCAGAACATAGAATCAGCATATTTTAAACAGATTCTTAAATTTGTAATCCCACAGGCCGATGACTGTAGTATCATCTGCAAACTTCAGGAGCTTGACAGAGGGGTCAGTAGAGGTGCAGTCATTGGTGTAGAGAGAGAAGAGCAGTGGAGAGAGAACACATCCCTGAGGAGCGCCAGTGCTGATGGCGCTGATGGTACGGCTGTTGGATGTGAATTTACCAATTCTCACTAGCTGTTGTCTATCTGTCAGAAAGCTGGTGATCCACTGACAGATGGAGCTAGGAACAGAGAGCTGGGTTAGTTTGGTCTGGAGGAGTGTTGGGATGATGGTGTTGAAGGGCGAACTGAAGTCCACAAACAGGATCCTTGCATAAGTCCGTAATTTGTCCAGATGTTGCAGGATGTAGTGCAGTCCCATGTTGACTGCATCATCCACAGACCTGTTTGCTCGGTAAGCAAACTGCAGGGGGTCCAGTAATGTCTTTCAGATAAGCCAACACCAGTCTTTCAAATGACTTAATGACCACAGATGTTAAAGCAACTGGTCCGTAATCATTAAGTCCTGTGATTTTGGGTTTCTTTGGGATGGGGATGATGGTGGGGTGTTTAAAGCAGGCAGCGACTTTGCACAGCTCCAGTGATCTGTTGAAGATCTGTGAAAAGATGTAAGCCAGCTGATCAGCACGGGTTTTTAGACAGGCTGGTGTAACACCATCTGGTCCTGGTGCTTTCTTTCTCTTCTGTTTCCTGAAGACCTGACGCACATCATCTTCACTGATCTGAACCTCTCAGTGTCAACTGTCTGTCAATTCTAAGAATGTTAATTTCCTGGTTAAGGAAAATAACTTTCTTACTGTACAATACTACTCAGAGCATGTAGCAAAATAAACCTAGGGTTAGACTGTTAGCTAAGCTAGCAGGGACACACCAAATACCTCGAGGTCAAAAAAGAAAAAGAAACAATGGGAAGTGTTCCTAGTTCTATCTGGGCCTACATTGTGTTGAACAGTAACTGCACTTCAATGTACTAGGCCTGGCACTGAGGAGTGAGGAGAAGTAGAGAGGAAACAGGGATTAGACTACTAATAACCTGTATAACTCATTAAGGAAAAAACAGTTGCTAGAACTACTGTAATCCTATACAAAGAGGGAAGATGGTGATGGTAAAATAACTAAAATAAGGTAAAAGTCCAGGTAGAATGCCCTTATAGCTCTAGAAGACTAAAGGAGAGGTAAATAAACAGACTGATTTAATTAAATTTCGAATGTAATTAAATTCAGCTTAGCTGAATAGGGATATTCAGCCTGAAACAAAGGTAAATAAATGAGATAGAATAGAGGAATAAAATCAAAATGAAGAGTAAAAGTAGAGTGTCCTTATACACCTTTCGTTTTAGTTTCCTATAGCTATAAGGACGTTGATTCAATTAAATTTAAAATCTAATTAAATTCCACTTGGCAGAATAGGGATATTCAGGCTAAATAAACATACTGTATATAAATGACATGAGATAAAATAGAGGTAGACTAAAATCAAATTCTAGCCAACACAGATAAAACCCAAGTATATGGGTTTTGACGGAGAGTGAAACCAAGAGTGAGGGGGCAAGGAGAGAGAGGGAGAGAGAGAGAAAGAAATTGTTTAAACTAGTGATGGGGGTCTTTGACACATGCTTTGTAGAGCTTCGGGACCTCAGTCAAATTTTTTTTTTCTCGAATCCATGATTCAGAGTGTGCATAAAGTCATGTGCTAAAGTCATGTGATTTCAGTAAACGAGGCTTCTTTACACATCATAGCTGTTTCAAATTGATTTGAAATTTTAATGGTTCGATGCTAGGTCTCATGAACCAGTGTCTATGATTTGTATGTGATCTCGTATCCATTTTATAAATTCGTACACATTTAGTGACGCATTTAATAAAGGGATTAGGCATATTTACAAGTCTCCTATTGGTCTTTAAGTTTACTGAAATATAACGTATTACAAGACCTTTAATATTTAAGGGTATTAGGGATCGTTGATTGCCTTTAATTGATTACACCTTAAATAACACATTGGCTATTGGTTTGGTAAGGTGTTTCGTTGAGTTGAGTTTTCACTGCACTTACACTGTTCTGACCAGCAGGGGTTATCAGCACCGAGTGGTTCGAAACAGTGAATCATTTGTGGCACAATTCATTAATTTGATTCAAACCCTCGAGAAGCTTTGTCTCTCCCATTACTAGTTCAAATCAAAGTCCCTTAGTCTAAAAGGTGCCAAGGTCTGTAGTCGTTGGTTAAAATGTTACACTCTACACTCACACAGGTCTAAGTATTGGCTGAGTGCTAACAGCTATCAGTTGATGTAGAGGGCTTTAACTTGTATGCGTTTAGGGCTGCTGGAGAGCTAGCTTTGGCTACATGCAGTTGTTTGTTTACACAAAGGTCTGTGAAGTGGGTATCAGATTAACCTGGAAGAGTCTGCTCACACTTCCGGGGGTCACGTGTTGCTAGGAGACCAATGCAAGCTCACATCACAGCCCAAGCGGAGCAGCGATTGATCTGTGCTGTGAGCATGCATAGGAAACTCACATGTGGTCAGATGAGGTGTGCTCAGTCATGACGTCACATGCAACTCATTCACAACAAATCAAAACAGCACGTTCACTTCACAGGCAATGATGAATTCATAGTTAGCTACACTAGAATAAAACCATTAATTTGATGTAAATGTTTCACATGAGCGTATCAATATGATTACAATGATACGTAACACATAATAAGGCCTTAAATAAGACTAAGTTTGATACTTGCACGTCTCGCCTGTTTGAAAGAGAGTCCTGATGCTCTTTGGGGCTCCAGTAGGTTGGCTGAAGTTAGGTGATGAGAAAGAACCATTTTGAGTCAGAGGATCTTGATGAATGGAAAGACTAGGCACGAGGCCTGGCATGAACTTAGGGTGTCCTTAGAAGCATTCTAGCTCACATCCTCATCTTCTCAGAATCTAACCGAACCGCACACTGACTGGTTATGTGTTGGAGCTCACCGGGCACGCTCGCACCAGCTCAGGCTCCAACGCGCTTCTTAGCAGAAGAAGAACAACAAGAACATGGGCGGAACTGTGCGTGAGCCTTTTAAGGTCTGGGAAGATGCACGCCTCTCAGGATGGGCTTGTCCAATGAGGCTTTTCAGCATATGCATGCTTTGTATTGCATGCATGAACAAATTTAACTCAACTGACTACAGCATATGCATGCTTTGTGCATGCTATGCATAAAATAACTATCGCTGGAAAAGATGTTTTACAGCACATGCATGCTTTGTATTGAAGCGTTACATCAAATGCATGCTTTGTATTGAAGCTCTACTGCATATTCATGCTTCTTATTGCATGTATGAACTAACTCATCTCAACTGACTACAGCATATGCGACTACAGCTAACTCAAATCAACTAACTATAGCATGTTCATGCTTTGAATTGCATGCATGAAATAAGTCTTGGTGGAATAAAAGTTTTATAGCACATGCATGCAATGTATTGAAGATTTACAGTATATGCATGCTTAGTGTTGCATACATGAACTAACTATCTCAACTAACTAAAGCATATACATGCTTTGTATTAAACGCATGAGGTAACTCTATCTGGAAAATAAGTTTTACAGCAAATTCATGCTTTGTGTTGAAGTTTTAAAGGGGTCATATGATGCTGCTAAAAAGAACATTATTTTGTGTATTTGGTGTAATGAAATGTGTTTATGCGGTTTAAAGTTCAAAAAACCCATTATTTTCCTCATAGTGTACATTATTGTTTCTCCTCTATGCCCCGCCTTTTTGAACTGAAATGTGTGTTGGCAGTGTGTGTACACAACCA
>NW_015655582.1:39245-43981 GCF_001515625.1 Sinocyclocheilus rhinocerous | reverse complement strand
TTGTATTGTATGCATGAACTAAGTCAAATCAACTAGCTACAGCATTTGCATGCTGTGTAATGCATGCAGGAACTAACACAACTCAACTAACTACAGCACATGCATGCTTCGTAATTGCATGAATGATCTTACTCTAACTAACTAACTTCAGCAAATGCATTCTTTGTATTGCACAAATGTACAAATTCAACTCAACTAAATACAGCACATGCATGCTTTGTTTTGCACACATGAATTAACTCAACTCAACTAAATACAGCACATGCATTGTGTTTCATGCATGAACCAACTCTCGCTGAAAAAGAAGGTTTACAGCACATGCATGCACTGTATTGAAGCATTACAGCATATGCATGCTTTGTATTGTATGCATGAACTAAGTCAAATCAACTGTCTATAGCAGTTCATGCAATGTATTGCATGCATGATCTAACTATCGCTGGAAAAGAAGTTTTTCAGCAAATGTATGATTTGTATTGAAGCAGTACAGCATATGCATGCTTTGTATAGCATGCATGAACAAATTCAACTCAACTAAATACAGCATTTGCATGCTTTGTATTGAAGCTGTACTGCATTTGCATGCTTCTTATTGCATGCATGAACTAACTCAAATCAACTAATTATAACATGTTCATGCTTTGTATTGCATGCATGAAATAACTCTCTCTGGGAAATTAGTTTTACAGGACGTGCATGCTTTGTATTGATGTTATACAGCAAATGCATTCTTTGTATTGAAGGTTTAAAGCATATGCATGCACTGTTTCGAAGCATTACTGCATATGCATGTTTTGTATTGCATGCACGAACAAATTCAACTCAACAGAATACAGGACACGCATGCTTTGTATTGAAGCTGTACTGCATATGCATGCTTTGTACTGACGTTTTAACGCACATTGCATGCATGAACAAATTCAACTCGACTAAATACAGCATAAGCACGCTTTGTATTGAAGCTGTACTTCTTTGTATTGCATGCATGCACATACTCAAATCAACTAGATACATCATATGCATTCTTTGTATTGCATGAATGATCTTACTCTGATCAACTAACTACAGCATATGCATGCTTTGTTTTGCACACATGAATTAACTCAACTCAACTAAACACAGCATGTGCATTGTGTTTCATGCATGAATCAACTCTCGCTGGAAAAGAAGGTTTACAGCACATGCATGCTTTGTATTGAAGTTTAAAAGCAAATGCATGATTTGTATTGAATGCATGAACAAATTCAGCTCAACTAAAAACAGCATATGCATGCTTTTGTATTAAGCTGTACTGCATATGTATTCTTGGTATTGCTTGCATGAACTAACTAATCTAAACTAAATACAGCATGTGTTTGCTTTGTATTGCATGCATGAAGTAACTCTCGCTAGTATATAAGATTTAGAGCAAATGCATGCTTTGTATTGCATGCATGAACAAACTCAACTCAACTAAAAAACAGCATATGCATGCTTTTGTATTAAGCTGTACTGCATGTGCATTCTTGGAATTGCCTGCATAAACTAATTCATCTCAACTAAATACAGCATGTGCTTGCTTTGTATTGCATACATTAAGTAACTCTCGCTGGAATATAAGTTTTAGAGCAAATGCATGCATTGTATTGAAGCTTTTCTTCATATGCATGCTTGGTATTGCATGCATGAACTAACTATCGCTGGAAACGACGTTTTACTGCACATTCATGTTTTGTATTGAAGTTTTTCAGCATGTGCAAGCTGTGTATTGCATGTATGAACTAACTACAGATCTGGCCACTGAGAATGCGTGCGCAGAGGAAAGGGATCACGCGTGATTATGCAGGGCCACAGGGAATGCTCTAACACAGGAAAGACATGATCAGTAGGGGGCAGTCATGTAACGTACTGAACTGAAGCGGCAGAGAACATTAATCATGGCGAGCTGTAGTCTATTGAAGTTTATTGCGTGTACTACGCGAAGGCCAATAAAACATTCTGAATTATGTTATCAATAGTATTATCACGTGTTTATCATGACAGTTTGATCACTGAAAAATCATTTCAAAAGTATTACTCTACAGCCTTATTTTTATTATGCTCCGCTATAGCCTACGTTGTGGATCATCTAAAATCACGATCTAAAACGTAGCTTAATGTGGTAAGAATATATAGGCCTATACACAAAATATATTTCACTCAAATCATTTACAGATAAAAAAAAAACGAAAGAAAAAAAAGTGCTGAGGGACATTGTGACGCACTCAGAAGTTTACAGAAAGGATCCGAAACTGCAGAAATTAAGCAGCATCCTGCCTGTTTTCTTTATTTTGCAAAAGCTTTACCATTTTAATTATGTTTTGCTTCTGTATGAACATAAATTACGGAGTAACAGTTTCCTCAGAAGAGGACACAATGCACTGATCGAGTTGGCGCCTCAAGCGCACACAACACATTTTGCTAACTTGACATCACAACCTGTTCATTATCAAAATAAAATACCGTTAAAGAAACATATAAAAAGTTACACTGTTTAATTTAAATAGTCCGTAGCACAACCTGTTCACCTCCTCACTGTGCTGTTAATTTATATTTTAGAAGGGAACTATAGTCTATAGCTATTTTTGTAATGTTTATAATTTTCTAAACATTTTGCTTTATTCGCCGGTATTTTAGCCTACATTATTTCTGAATATATTAGCCTAATAAAATGCGACGTAAAGTCTACGTGATCTTTTTTCCTCTCAAAACGAAGTTTCCTCTCCATCAGTTTGTCAACATCCGAACAACTGATCATAGCAGAACCAGAGGTGCAGCGAGGGGAGATTGTATCATTCCCTTTAGGAAAAGTGTATTTGGCCAAACCGCCTTTTCTGTTCGAGCTGCTACTGAGTGGAACCTCACCCCCATAAATATTAGAAACCTAAACATATATAGTACATTTAAGATCCAGTTAAAGAAATGGCTCATTGATAATCAGAGCTGTCAACATTAGCTTACTACTACACCTGCTCTCGCTGCCCCCTGTTGGTTTTTTTGCTTTGTGTGTGTGTATGTGTTCATGTATTTGTCTGATGTTTGTCTGATTGTTGGTCTGTTGCGTTTCTATTGTACATCATAGCTTAATAGTACTTTTTACTAAATGTATTGTAATTGTTTTATTGTTATGTTAATATGTAATTTTACTCTCTTTTAGGGTGACTATTACCATCTGTCTAGGGACTGCAGGTGAAAAATAGCCTTCTGGCTAATTCTGGCATATTGACAGAAATGTTTATTAATATGCATTGTCCCTGTAATAAATAAATAAATAGAATACCATGCGCTCATTTTCAGAGAATGACCATGCAGTAAACATTGTAAATATCTTGAAAAAATACTTTAATTTCGTTTAAAGTTTTCCGTTTGTTTAATACTTGTGGCCAAAATCTTGTTATAAAAAAACATGTTTGGCCATGACTAGACGCAAAATACCAGACTAAGCCTCCTTTTTTTTTTTTTGAGTAAAGTACTTTTATTATTATTATTATTATTATTATTATTGACAAAAAAGTTTTTAAAAATAATGTTATCAACCTATATGTTTTCTACTGAAACCGGTTTCGGAACGGTAATAGTAGTCTACAGAGGGAACAGTTTTTAAGCTGTTAAGCCGTTTTTTTTTTGTTTTTGTTTTCCTTTTTCCTTTTTAAGCCCTGGCTCTAACCAATCGTAGTTTCTTGCTACAGATGGTCTATTAATGAAAGATGAGAGGGTCTGGGGTTTTAATGCTTTAGAAAGCGTAACCACTAGCTTGGGTCATGTGAGTTACCTCAGCCAATAGTGTAATTGCAGCGACCGGCGTTCAGAGTTCCCTTTCGATACTAAACTCGTACTGCGTCGTGCTAGGAAAAGGCTTCAGTTCAGGAGAAAAAAAGGCTTTTTTTCTCCTGAACTGAAGCCTTTTCATTCACGCAGTGAAACTGCACGGCCATTGGTTCGTGCAGTGTATTAAAAACGAACCAATGGCTAGGCAGCGGAGCTGCACGAGCCTATGACGACGAAGCCCGCCAAAGCCAGCCAAAAACCGCCAGAATGGGCGGGGCATCTGGCTATATACTGTAAGCGGGCGTTCGCCACAGGATTCTCAGATTTCTTCTCCTTCAGCTGATCCGAAGCATCTCGCCGTTGACACGCCTTTGCAGCTGGAATCGGAACCTCTCAGCACGGCTGACCTGCTTCTCCACCGCTCCAGCGACACAGCAGTTCCGGTCCGTTTCCCCTGCCGCCATCCGGCGATATTAAAAGAGCTTCTAAAAAGAGCTGTTTGGGGAAATCCCATGCGGAAGCTGCGCTCACGGGAGCTATTTGTGTGAACATGAGTCTCATCACTCTGCGCGCTCGGATCGCTTTCTTTTTAGAGAGTGAATCCGCCCCCCGTGCCCTCCCGTTTTCTTCCTCCCAGGGACCTGTGAGGAAAAAACAGCAGGTTCCTGCCGGGGCGCCACCAGGACATGCATCAACGTTCCTCTCTGTTTTTCCCGGAGGTCCATGACGAGCTCACCAGATCGCGGCACGCTCCCTACTCCGCCCGCCTTCGTACTGCTTCTTCATCCGCCCTCACTTCCATCGACGGCGCTGAAGAAAAAGGGTACGATAAGACACCTCCCCTAGATGAGTCAGTGGCCACGCATTTCTGCCCGCCCACGGCCATCGGCTGGAGAGCAAAGGCCGCTCACCCATCCAAGCCGTGTAGGACCACTTCAGCTCTCGCTGGA
>NW_015655582.1:34476-39004 GCF_001515625.1 Sinocyclocheilus rhinocerous | reverse complement strand
ATCTCTGCCCGCCCACGGCCATCGGCTGGAGAGCAAAGGCCGCCCACCCATCCAAGCCGTGTAGGACCACTTCAGCTCTCGCTGGACGCGTCTACACTTCAGCTGGACAGGTGGCTTTGGCGCTTCATTCAATGGCAGTCCTCCAGGTCTTCCAGGCCAAAATCCTCGCATCCTCCGCTGAGTCTGGCCTGGACCCCGCGACCCTCATGGATCTGAGGAGCGCAACCGACCTGGCTCTGCGTGCCACCAAGACCACCGCCCAGGCGATCGGGAGATCGATGGCCAGCCTTGTGGTGCTTGAGCGCCATTTGTGACTGACACTGACAGAGATTAAGTTTTTCCTGGAGGTCCATGACGAGCTCACCAGATCGTGGCGCGCTCCCTACTGAAGCTATGCGACATTTCCTGCCTAAGTGCTCCAGCTCCGCTGCTGCCTCTGCTCGCCCTAAGTCTGCACCGACTCAACTGCCCGCAAAACCAGCACCTGCCGCCCCCGCCGTTCAGCTAAAGTGCAGCAGATGCTCTCGCTCGGCCAAACGCTTCCCTCTTCCTAAGCCCCAGGGACCCCTTGTTCCTCCAGCCCAGAGCGAGTCAGGCTTCTACAGCCATTACTTCCTCATCCCCAAAAGAGATGGTGGCCTCTGGCCCATCCTCGATCTCAGACACGTGAATCACGCCCTCATGAAGAGGTCGTTCAGGATGATTACACTGAAACAGATCCTCGCGCAAATTCGCTCACTGGTTCTCTTTCGAGATTGGTACCACTCGCCCTCTCAAAGCGTTTCAAAGGATGCTGGACCTCATGGCGGTAGCATCGCCAGCGCTACAGTTGGGTCTGCTGCGTATGCGCCCCCTTCAGCGCTGGTTGAAACAACGGGTTTCATCCCATGCGTGGCGTCACGGACGCCTGCAGATCAGGGTGAGTCAGGCCTGTGTAACAGCCCTGGCTCCCTGGAAGAACTCCCGCTGGCTGGAACAGGGCGTGGCCATGGGGATGGTTTGCTGAAGGACAGTTGTCACGACGGACGCCTCCAACTAAGGTTGGGGGGCGCTGTGCGAGGGCATACCGACTATCGAGTGAGGAAACAAAAACAAATGGTTCTCCTGGTGGCCCCCCTTTGGATGAACCAGCTGTGGCTATCAGAGCTAACTTAGCCCCTTGGCCTGTTCCGCTGAGACCTCTCTCAAGCGAACAGGACAATATGGCATCCTCGGCCCGACCTATGGGCCCTGCACCTCTGGCCACTCGACGGGAGCCTTTGAGCCTCCCAGAGCGAGTCTTAAACACAATTTTGGAGGCTAGAGCTCCGTCTACGAGACGCCTCTACGCCTTAAAGTGGTCTTTTTTCTCCGCTTGGTGTCTAAACCAAAGACCCTCATACTTCCGATTTGACAGAGGTGTTGTCATTTCTGCAACACTGTGCTGAGGGCCCTGAGGGGCCCCGCTTTCGAGCCACTACAGTCTGCCAACATTCGGTCGCTATCGCTGAAGACTGCTCTGCTTCTAGCACTGGCATCAGTATCAGTAAAGCAAATAGGGGATCTGCAGGTGCTCTCTATTAGCCCTGCCTGCCTAGAATTTGGGCCTAACGACACTAAAGTCATCCTGAAACCAAGGCACGGTTACGTACCTCCACAGCCCGTCTTAGCCTTGGGTTGTTGTTAACTTTGGTTAACTCTATGGGCATTGGTTGCTTATGGAAGTTTTATACTTTTAGTCGTTCCACTACATTAGCACAGCGTGATTGTGCTGTGTTCCCATATGTGTCTAGCAAGACGCAGTACGAGTGTAGTATCGAAAGGGAACGTACTCAATTACTAACGTAACCTCGGTTCCCTGAACTATGTAGCTGCACGACTCAGTCGTTGCTTCAGTCGAAGTAACCTGAGAATCCTGTGGCGAACGCCCGCTTATATAGCCAGATGCCCCGCCCATTCTGGCGGGCTTTGGCTGGCTTTGGCGGGCTTCGTCGCCATAAGCTCGTGCAGCTCCGCTGCCTAGCCATTGGTTCGTTTTTAATACACTGCACGAACCAATTGCCATGCAGCTTCACTGCGTGAATGAAAAGGCTTCAGTTCAGGAGAAAAAAGGCTTTTTTCCCATATGAGTCTAGCAAGACGCAGTACTCGTTCCCGTATCTCAGGGAAGCAAGGTTACGTTAGTAACCGAGTATGTTTTTGAGTTAGTTTACATCCAAAAATTTTCAAAAAAACAAAAATGTTTACGTCGCATAGTTTCATTCGTAATATGGATTAGAGTGTTTGTCTTGTGATAACTGACCACTGGTGTAGGAGGATCTTGCGCATCACTGCACATGTATATTGTGGATAATACCAATAAAAATCTCGCAATGCTGAAAATCTTGTCATTTATTTTTGAATCCTGCAAGTAGGCCTAAAGCCTACATTTACAATAGAAAAGTCTGAATGATGAAAAATTATTTTTTTATCAAGTATAAATATGCATATCGCTTGTCTGCTGGGCATTTACCTACTTTTAAAAGCATCTTACTTTTAAATGCATCCAATTCTACCCCCCCTGGAGCCAAGCCTGCTCTTCTTAACTTTATTCATAGGGTGGGGGAGGTGGAAGGTGGTTTGGCCAGTTTACAATGCACACAAATGACCCCCTCTCATTAACAATTGTGAGGTTAGTTCGTGCCATTTCAAGGGTAGCGAATTCTAAGGCGTAGGGGGTTGGGGGGCCCAAACATTCGACCGATCTAAAGAAAAAAATAAATAAAAAATTCAAAGATGTACTCACACTGCACACTGAAAAAAAAATTTCACTCATCCAATTAAAAAAATTTAGGGTAATGATTCACATCTATATTTTTTAATATTCTACATCTATATTCCCCTAAGGGCGAGTTATTTGTTTTTCATTGGCTCAAGTTAAAAAATATAGATTACCCTACATTTTTTTAATTGGATGAATTAAACATTTTTTTCAGTGCACATTGTTTTGAAATCAATGTATTTTTGTAATTAAAACAAGTGTTAAGAAGGCTTTTTATTTGCAATAATTTTTTTATTAGCTTTCAAATTCTGTCTGTTTTATAGCTAACAAACAATATGGATTTGAAGACATGAAATGTTATTTCCAAAAATGTATTATACAGTGAATAAAAAAGCTTGTGTATAGAAAAGACAAATAACGTTAACTTCAGAAAAGAAAAACAATACAGGCTAACATAAGTTAAGGAGTTGGAGCAACTGGCAACTGATTTGTACTTTTGGTACTTTTAATATAAATTCTTTCAAATTCTGTCAGTTTTGTATAGCGAAGTACAAACATGTATAGCGAAGTGCTACAAATAGTCTATAGTGCATTATTTTCCAGTATTCATCAAGTATTTTCCTACTCAAGCTGTCTGGCTGTATACAGTCTTTTATTTATACAAAATAACTCAGTCAAATATAAACACACCTTACTCAAAATCACAGATTTTGAGAATCAACTTAAAATAAATGAGCACATTTTACGTATAATATTAAATTTGTTGTTTCATAGATTAAATAATTTAGGGGATTTTACATTATTTATTCAGGTAGATTCCATTTATAAAAAAGGCTTAAAAATAAGCAAAATATTTTATTACCAATTTTATTTCCAAAAATATTGTTACCATAATTTTTATGTAGATAGCTCATACCATTTTTACAGTGTTTTGCATGCTCTTTAATGTGACGTGACAGATCGCTATATTTGCCTCAGTTAAAGCTGCATGTGAATCAATCATCTTTTCAATTACAATGAGACATTAGTTTCATTAAATTACACCTTTTTATTTTTTTATACAAATGCTGCAAGAATATGACACATGCTATGATTTCTGCCATTAATCGAACATATATTCAAATCAGTTGCCAGGCCACCGGAATTTCTCCCGGTGCTCCCAATCCGGGCCATTTGCATGCGCAGCTACTCTCAAAATATTATAACTTTAATTTCTAATTGCTACGACTTAATTCTTGTAATTTTGACTTTATTCTCAAAATATTTCGACTTTATTCTCGTATTGCTACAACTTTATTCTTGTTTTTTTTCTCAAAATATTATCTTAAATTTTATTTAACGTACGTGGCACTAAAAAGCCGTCGTACATAATGCTATACGCCTTTATTCTCGAAATATTTTGACTTTAATCTCATATTGCTACGACTTTATTTTCAACAATATGGCTATGACTTTATTTTGATTTTATTCTCAAAATATTATGACTTCAATCTCGTAATCTTATTTATTTAGTTGTTTTTATTTATTTATTTATTTTTATTTTACGTGGCACTAAAACGCCATGATAGATCTTGTCTGAGTTTTTGACTGCGGTCTGGTAGGCTCAGGGCCGCTGCTGGCCAAATGGGTGCTCTAAGCAGAATAGTATTGTTGTGCCCCCTCCCTCAAGAAAAAAAAAACATCTACTATAAGGGCTCAAAATAGAACTTGAATCAAATATAAAAGTAAATAAATCAATTGTAATTCAATTGTATTATTTATAAATTACAATTGTAGCTCTAGACAGTT
>NW_015655582.1:13572-34450 GCF_001515625.1 Sinocyclocheilus rhinocerous | reverse complement strand
CATTCAGAAATCACACAAAATAAAATTAAGCAGTTTTACTACGATAAAACCATGGTTAATTTTGGTAAGGGTTGTGATGTCCACATGTTTTTGTTGAAGAAATTAAAGAGGCTGTAGCATTTCTATCGCAAAAAGGTCGCCAAAAATTTTAAATTAAGTGGATATTTGAATTAAATGTTTGGTCAATATTAAACAAGGATTTGGCCTTTGGTGCCCTTTGCAGGCATTTGTTATAATGTAAATTATTTATTTTGTATTACATTATGTATTTAACAGTGTTATTCAATGAAAGCATATTTAAACCATATACCATATATTGCCTCGTAGTTTTTATATAATACATTTTAAGTCATGGAAACTAGAATATTAAGTCAGATGCGTTGTTGGTTGTGGTGAAATTATTACCGGCATTAAAACACGTTACTAAAGTCAACAGTCAAAAGAGTTTCACAGGATTAGGGAACGTAGTTACCTGAAAGTGATGCACGGGCTTCATCTCGGGCTTTTTTCTTTTTCTTTTCTCTGCGCCGGACTGCACTGATGTCTTTTCCCTGATATAGCCTAGTTGTCTATTAATTATGATGATCATTTCTATTGGCACGTCACGTGTGCTTATACTGCCTACTGTGTTCATCATAAAATGCATTTTTTATAATTATATATATAATATGCATAAATAAAAATCTAAACATGAACATATATATGTATAGGTTAATATTAATATAGAACGAAAGATTATTTTGTTTGTTTGTTTTTTTTTGAGCAACTGGGATGGTGCCCTACGCTAACTGCATACTCTGCCTATAGGGAGCGGCGGTTCTTGGTAGGCTACAGTATTTGCCTGCTAGTCATAGCAATAAAGCATCATGCCTGTGCTGTCCAGCTAACATCCATCTTCACATTGATCTTTAACAGATCCCTGGAGCTGTGTGAAGTCCCCACCTGCTTTAAACACTCCACCATCATCCATGTACCCAAGAAAACAAAAATCACAGGACTTAATTACTACAGTTTTCTCCCCACTGCTTTTCTCTCTCTGCACAAATGACTGCAACTCTAAAGACCCCTCTGTCAAACTCCTGAAGTTTGCAGATGACACCACAGTCATCGGTCTCATCAAGGACAGCGACGAGCTTACAGACAGACAAGAGGTTGAGCAGCTGGCTGTCTGGTGCAGTCACAACAACCTGGAGCTCAACACGCTGAAAACTGTGCAGCAAATCAGATATAAGAAGACTGCAACAGACTGTTAGGACTGCAGAAAGGATAATTGGTGTGCACCTGCCCAACCTTCAGGACTTGTACAACTCCAGAGTGAAGAAACGGGCAGGAAACATCATCAAAGACCCCTCTCAGCCCAGACACAACCTGTTTGCACTTCTCCCTTCAGGCAGACGGTACAGATCTCTGTGCACTAGAACATCTAGGCATAAAAACAGTTTCTTCCCCATGCCATCTCCAACCTAAACAGCTAACACAAGAATTATGACCTGTGTTCTGTAATTCATGCCTGTAATTCATTCATTCTCCATCTCTAATTACTGCCTCTCTCTCTCAAGTACTAAGTAAATACATATGCATATTTTCTATACAGCTGTATATACAGAGTAAATAATGCACAAATCTGTACATAAATCTTCTGTTCCAGATTGATATACATTATTATTTATTGTTAAGTTTTATTTAAATGTTTCTGTTCTCATGTCACATATGTATGTATGTATGCATGTATGTACCAAGAGCTTCTTTAAAAACACAACAAATTCCTCTTGTGTTTGCGCACACTTGGCGAATAAAGCTGATTCTGATTCTGACTATAAAATTGCGATTTTGGGAGAAAAAAAGGTAAGTTAAAAGTTAATGTTTCATCTCAAAGCGCTGACTGAGAGGCATTGTTCTAAACTAGGGTTTTAATTCTGACATGACAAATTAGCCTTGGACAAACGCGCCGGCTCGTTCACTTGGATTATTTTCTTATAATATCATAAGAACATAAACAGTTGTTTTTGGTCATAATAGTAGAACATCATTCATATAACAACTTTTGTTTATTAGGCAGCTTGAAATGTAGAATTGAAATAAACAGTCAAATCGAAAACAAAATATAAAACGTTATGCAAATATGCATGAATGACCACTTTTGCATCACTCAGATCGTTTTTTAATAAGCGTTCAGTAAGACTAATTAAATCAGCGTGCTGACTTGACTAGCTTAGTAGCCTACATATCGCCTATATAAGCCTGCGGAAAGCGCAATAAAGTGTTATGTCATACTCGGGGTTCCCTTAGACATTTATGCACATGCCACTCTTCTAAAACGGCGCTTATTGAGGACGCGCAGAAATACATAGATTAAAATGCATTTATATTTACATAGAATGGAATATATAGATTGTACTGCATGTTAGCTTGCTTATTGTGCCTAAAAGCATAATTTATATAAGCCCACATGTCTTACTAATAAGAAACTATGCTTCTAACCACAAGTCGAGAGCTGTAGTTCCAACCATGTAAGTTTACGTCGCTGTTTGCGAATGCTCGTTTGAACTATGGTTTCGGGAAACACCGAATCATTACACTACTGTATGTTGGTAACGACGGAACTTGCGACCATAGTTGGCTAACGATGCTTTTGGGAAACGCACCCCAGAGCTGGCCGTGGTTTAACTACAGAATGTTGTTCATTGCGCCACCTGGTGGATATTGTGTGAAGCACAACAATGTTTTAAAAAATCTGTAAAAGCACCTGTAGGGAGCTCCGTGATCACGCATGGTGAAAAAATACGCATTTTTAAGGCCACATCTGTATCGTTGGAAATTAAGTTTTACTGCACATACATGTTTTGTATTGAAGCTTTTCAGCATATGCATGCTCTTTGTTGCAAGCATGAGCTAATTCGTCTCAACTAACTACAGCATATGCATGCTTTGTATTGCATGCAAGAACTAACTAAAATAAGCTAGATGCATATGCATGCTTTGTATTGCACAAATGTACAAATTCAACGCAACTAAATACAGTACATGCATTGTGTTTCATGCATGGACCCAATGCTAGCTGGAAAAGAAGGTTTACAGCATATGCATGCATTGTATTGAAGTTTGAAAACATATGCATGCACTGTATTGAAGAGTTACAGCATATGTGCTTTGTATTGAATGCATGAACAAACTCAACTCAACTAAAAACAGCATATGCATGCTTTTGAATTAAGCTGTACTGCATATGCATTCTTGGTATTGCATGCATAAACTAACTCATCTCAACTATGCAAACTACGATGAGGCCATCGCAACTGGCACACCTTTACAGGTACTTAGCCCTGCACCAACTGTGAGCCAGTGGCATCTCTTCTCCTCTCCTTCTCTCTCCTTTCAAGCACCAGGTCAAAGTGTTGGTAGTTACAGTTGGTCATCAGATGGGCACCCCCTTCATTGGTGTTTCACCGATTTAAGCCCATGACACCTCGGGAAGGCTCGACAGCAGATCCAGCGTCCTGGATCTACCCCTGCTGACCATGTTGTTGTTCGCCCTTCAATAGGTTGGCTCTGCCACCGCACCTCCCGCTGCATCCAGATCCAATGAGATGCTGTTCTCAATAAGCACCACTTGCTTAGTGCCTCTAGACCAGAAGACAATATCCGGTCTGAGGCTGGTGTGTGCTATCTCCTCTGGGAATTTTAGATCCGCTTCTTCAGATCTGTTCGCATCTCCCAGTCATTTGCTGAGGCCAAGACCCCTCTACTAAGACAGGATCTTATCATGACGCCACCAGACTTTCCCATCTGCCAGACTAGACCAGAGGACAATATCCGGTCTGAGGCTGGTGTGTGCTATCTCCTCTGGGAATTTTAGCCGCTTTTTCAGATCTGTCCGCATCTCCCAGTCATTTGCTGAGGCCAAGACCCCTCTACTCCTCCGTCCTGCTGCAGTGCTCTCTCCTGTCCTGACAAACTGAATAAAGTGGTGCCCGCTGGAAAGTTTAACCTTCTTCCTTGCCTGTTCCACACCATCTGCCAACTGAGACAGGATCTTATCATGACGCCACCGGAATTTCCCATCTGCCAGACTTGACTGACATGCTGAGAGGACATGCTCAAGGTTGGCTTGCTTTCCACACAATGTGCAGCTGGGACTCTCTGCCATCCCCCAAAGATGGAGGTTTGATGGAGTAGGCAGCACATCGTAAACAGAACACATCAAGAACTTTATCCGGCGTCCTTCCATGATCCAAATGTCCTGCCACGTTAGGGCCCTTTCTCGTACGCCCTCCCACCTTGTCCAGCTGCCCTGTTTTTTCATGGCTACAGCCTTGACATGTCGGATTTCCTCCTCTGCCTTGCGGACCTCCCTCTGTACCATGCTGCGGCGTTCCTTTGGGTCAGCTTTGTTCCAACTCGTTCTGGTGAAACAACCCAGTCCAAGCCTGCCGTGGGCTACTGTCCCAACAATGTCCGCATGCTGCAGCCGATCCTCAGCCTCCGTCAATGCTCTGCTGGCTGACCATTTATGGCCTGTCCTGACCACAATGCCTGCCTGGCGTACTCTTTCGTCCTTGCTGTCTCGCAGCATCATGGCCTGGCGTGTCTTTGCTGCCTTATACTCCTCGAGCACTGATGTCACCGGCAGCTGCAGCTTGCTGCCTGTGCTGTACAGGCCAATGGAGCCAAAACTTTCATGCTTTGTGTTGAGGTTTTAACGCATATGCATGCTTTATATTGTATGCATGAACTAACTCAACCCAGCCACCTCCTTAAATAGGTGTTCATCTTTCTCTCCAGTCTCTCTACAGTCGAGACAGGTACCTCATAAACAAGCAGAGGCCAGAGCAGTCTAGGAAGTACCCCATGTTGGTACCCCCAGGCCTTTATATTTATCAACTAAATACAGCATCTGCTTGCTTTGTATTGCATGCATGAAATAACTATCACTGGAAAAGATGTTTTACTGCACATGCAAGCTTTGTATTGAAGCTTTTCAGCAGATGCATGCTTTGTATATGCATGCATGAACTAAATATCACTGGAAAATAAGTTTTACAGCACATGCATGCTTTGTATTGAAGCTGTACTGAATGTGCATGCTTCTTATTGCATGCATGAAACAACTCATCTCAGGTGACTACAGCATATCCATGCTTTGTATTGCATGCATGAACTAACTCAAATTAACTAACTATAGCATTTTCATGCTTTGTATTGCATGCATGAAATAAGTCTTGGTAGAATACAAGTTTTAGAGCACAAGCATGAGTTGTATTGAAGCTTTACAGCAAATGCATGCTTTGTATTGCATGCATGAACTAACTCATCTCAACTAACTACAGCTTTTGCATGCTTTTTATTGCATGCCTGAACAAACTCAAATCAACTAACTATAGCATATACATGCTTTGTATTGCATGAATGCTTTTACTCTTATCAACTAATAAGCCTGCTTTGTATTACGCCAATGAACAAATTCAACTGAAATAAATACAGCACATGCATGCTTTGTTTTGCACACATGAATTAACTCAACTCAACTAAATACAGCACATGCATGCTTTGTGTTGAAGCTGTACTTCTTTGTATTGCATGCAGTAACATACTCAACTCAAATAAATATAGCATTTGCATGCTTTGTATTGTATGAATAAAATAATATGATAAAAGAATATACGTTTTAAAGTAAATGCATACTTTGTATTGAAGCTTTTCAGCAAATACATGCTTTGTATATTCATGCATGAACTAAATATCGCTGGAAAAGTTATTTTACAGCACATGCATGCTTTGTATTGAAGCTGTACTTGCATATGCATGATTTGTATTAAAGTTTTAACGCATATGCATGCTTTGTATTATATGCATGAACAAATTCAAATCAACTGCTTTGCATTGCATGCAGGAACTAACACAACTCCACTAAATACAGCACATGTATGCTTTGTTTTGCACACATGAATGAACTCAACTCAACTAAACACAGCATATGCATTGTGTTTCACGCATGAACCAACTCTTGCTGGAAAAGAAGGTTTACAGCACATGCATGCACTGTATTGAAGCATTACAGCATATGCTTGCTTTGTATTGTATGCATGAACTAAGCCAAATCAACTATCTATAGCAGTTCAGTCCCGTCTGGTGTAACCTGTGGAAATTTCATGTGGGTTGAGGGCTGTCCTGGCTCCTTTTTTGAGCTCTCACAAATCCATTGCTGTCTGTACAATGAGTATAGGCTTTTCTATAATATAATAAAGAATTTGGTTTTACTCAGTGATTTGCATCCTTACTATTTTTCAATTAATTTCAATTTTATTCTCAACAATTTTCACAAATCCAGTGCTGTCAATACAATGAGTATAGGGCTAATACACATTTTCTATAATATAATAAAGAATTTGGTTTTACTCAGTGATTTGCATCCTTACTATTTTTCAATTAATTTCAATTTTATTCTCAACAATTTGCTAATTCAGTTATCTCTTTGTTTTATATACTGAGTTCCACTATATCACTGGATAATTTCCTAGGCCTATCTTGCTCAGTAGCATAGGCCTTTTGACCTGGAAAACACTCAACCAACTTTATTTCTGTTAACAGTCAGAAAGACTATATTTTATCCTTTTGACACAGCATCAGCTCCATTATGATATGCTGAAAAGAAAGTGGGGTGGACAGAGCAAGCTTGCTTTGCTCTGCCTTCCCATGTTATACGCTGCGCAAGTGTGGCACTGCTTTTCTTTCTGCCACAACAATAGCCTAGGTACAGACCAGGAAACTTAACCAAATTCATCCATGGTCATTATTTTACTGGGAATAATTTGCCCTGTGGGCCCACATATTAAAATTTGCATACAGCTGTTTTGGCAAAATGATTGATTTGCATTAGTGTCTCGTCAGACACCCTCTTTCACTCCATACAACACCATCATTCATACTTTTTAACACCCTTTCGCATCCCCCTTTTGGCCAAAAACATATTTTTTCTTGAGATTTCAGCTGATTGTGAACTAAATGATTTTAGTTGTGAATGCCACGGATTCTGAGTAGGATAACATTCATTTTTTTTCTTTTTTCTTTTTCTTTAGACTCGACTGAGCGTAGACCTGGTTGCATTCCACATAGTTTCTAGATGTCATGTAACTGGGCAACGTCAGTCACCATAAAGCTTAGTTTAACACCGCTGTATAAACCTCTTTTTTTTTTTCTTTTATCAAAATCTAACAAAATCTAATAGATTAATTGGTTTAGAATAATAGGCATAGGCATTGTGCACTTGAGAGAGCCAATTATAATTTCTCAAATGTCACTTGTTTGTCTAATTTAGATTTTAGATAAATACTTTTTTGTTATTGCTCATGAGCTACTTTGAGAAGAGGATTGGAGATCTCTGCATAATCTAGGATCCATGGCCATCAACATTTCCATCTTGTTATTCCCAGTGATGACAGCATATGTGATATCATGATTTTGGACCTTTGGACTAAAGTTTTTATTATTATTTTAATCAATCTAGCCCTAGAAAATTACCATTAAACAAAATGGAGTGACCAATATTTTTTATTTTATCAGCCATATTTTTTTCTATTAGACATCTTGTCTACCCTTTTTTTTTCTTTTTCCCAAAGAGTTCAGCATTGTTGTCAATAATTCAGTTGTGCATTTGTTCCTAGTTGGTTAATGAAATAGCCCTCACTATGCCAAATCCAGCTCCATTTTTATCTAATTGGTGAGTCAAGCACCCACTTTTGTATGTCAAAATTACTTTTTCTTTAAGACATAAGGCTGGACTGGTACCTATTGAAAAGCAGTTTGAGTGTGTTAGTTTCAAAGAATGTCAGAATTCAAAGAAGTGCTGTGAGACCAGTGAATAATCAAGATTAATATAGTTAATAAAATAATTAACAAAATTTGAAGCAGTCTCTATAGTGATCATTAAATATGCAGCACCTGAGCACGCAAAGGGAAGGGATGGAAGTCCTTCTGGTTAAATCATCAGCCTGGGCTGTTGCACTGGGTCGTCAGTCTGTGATGGCACTCAAAGGCCTGATGTTGTGGTGTATGGTCTCCGTTGTTTCTCTGCCTCTCCTCAGTCTGGCTTTTGATTGCTTCTGCCAGAGTTTTGCATTTCAGGATGTTCTCTTCACCCTCAGGAAATGTCTCAAGTTAAAGAATCACCTTTTCCTGCATTAAGTCAGCCTTTCTCCATGCTGAAGTGTAAACTCCTCTTTCAGGAGGGGAGGTGAGCGTCCATCAACCCCTCCCTCTTCTTCTCTCTGCAGCTGTGTCTTTGCTTCTTCACCACTTTGTTAGACAGACTCCAGTTCATTGCTTCCCTTTGTCAAGGCACTGTTCTAGAAGTCATCTGGAATTGTAACACTCAGAGACTGCATTAATCAAATTGAACCTTTGTAAACTGACCAAATTGTGTCTGAGCATTCAGCTCTTGTTGCTCTAATTTTCATTTTTCAACCATCTCTTTCAATGGTCCCTTAATAAAAACAATCTCATCTGGTTAAAAACAGCAGTTCCCTTATTCTCTTTTAGTAAAGCAAGTTCTTCATTGCAGAAAAATAGCAAGCAGTTTTTTCTTTGCAAAATGCAGAAAGCAGCAGTAATCTACCTTTATTATATACTGCAATTAAACAAAAGAATTCTTCCTTTTACAACAGCATGGCATGCGTATGGTAAACTAAAGACCAATCATCATTTTTCATCTATATTTGCATACATGATTCAGAATAATCTGGTAATGCTGAATTAATTTCAGTAGCCCCTCACTGCAGAACAAAGATCCAGGGGGCGTGGTTGGATCCACATCTTGGGGGCTGGAGATGGTAGGTTTAGGGGTGGAGATGGGTAGGTTTAGGGGTGGAGATGGGTGGGTTTAGGGATCAGGGGGTGGAGACGGGTAGGTTTAGGTATATGTAAGGTGGAAGGAGTTGGATCTGGATCCAACCTTGCCCCCTGGATCTTGTGTTCTGCAGTGAGGACCATCTCATAAATTTTTCCAACCAACATAAAAAAATTCCTTTTATTTTATTATAATATTTAATCAACAAGTTCCATTACTATTGTAAAATGTCCTATAGCTTTTGAATCAAAATTTCTATGAACTTGGTCACCCAATCTTGCTCTTATTCAATATTGCACTACACAAGTTATCTTTTAGTTAACTCAAGCCCAAATCTCTGAAACTCTGTATTGGATTAACTTTCATACTGTGTCCCAGGGATAACAAGATACACATTTTAGAAGTCTCCACATATTAGATATAAAGTTTTAAGCACGTGCAATCTTTTTATTCATCTGTTAAGACATTCAAACAACATTCATACAAGTCCCTTTATTGCTTAGGGCTCATACATTCATTCACTCTTCTGCGTCCGTCTCCGTGACCTGATCACACTCAAGTGACAGTCCAGGAGGGGCACACATCTTTTGCTCCACCCCACTGACAAGGTACGCGATACAGTACGAGACCAAACGCCATTTCGTCTCGTACTGCACATACATTTACACAGACTACACTGCACTCTTCCTGAGTGACCTGTCAATTCTACTCACTCTTTCACTGATACACGTCCTCAACACAGTAAAAAAGCAGTAGCCTGCAGGAATTTTTGCCTATTCGTTCAGACCTCTGTACTTTCCTTACAACTTTTACAGAGCGGGATCCATAGGATTTTGCGCGCTTCCCTTTACTTTATCTGCTTAACGTCTGTTGATGTCCATCAAGGCCCTCTCAACAATAAACACAGACCATTGCATGCAATGTATTTCTTCTGGAATCAAAACCCCTTTTTTCTTTTTGTTCTTTAAATTTGGAGGAGCATTTCCGAGTGTCCATACCACCACCGGCCGACTCTGGCAAACAACACCAATCATATAAGCAAAAAACTGCCTACCTTATTGTTTAGTGGCCACTGTTAGAGTTGTTCACCAAGCCAGCCCAAAGTGGTCTTCCACCCTCTGCTCCTTACCCAAAATGTGGTGGTTTCTGCCGATGCTGAGAGGAATCATTCTCAAAGTCTTGGGGTTTTGATGCCAGAATTGAGATTTTATTATTCCGAGACAATAAAACCTAGAAAGCTCTGCAGAACAATCTATAGAGTCTGTGTCTGTACTCTCTTTTATACAGTGCTTCCCGAAGGCATGCCCATGTTCAATACATTTCATACATATGGTTATTGTTTATCAACTCTTTTGGCTGTCTCCAGCCTGCTTTTAGGATGTAGAATTTATTTTAAGTGAAACGAGGATGCCTAATCATATATTTTGTCTAATGTCAAAACAGGACGTGCAACTTTACCATATACTGTATTTTTGTAATGTCTGCACCAAGAAGGTCTCATTATATGTTTTGTCTAATGTCCAAATAGAGTGTGCAGCTCCACCATATACTTTACCCCTGCACTGTCTGCACATTCCATTCTCATGCAGGCCTTACACACAGGCAGATACATGATTATAACAGTAGAATAACTTAATACATAAATGGCTAGATTCACATAGATTATACTTGATTAGCTCATATTTTGATTAATAAAATTATTACACAATCTCTGGCTTTTTTCTTTTCTCTGTGCCGGACTGCACTGATGTCTTTTCCCTGATATAGCCTAGTTGTCCATTAATTATGATGATAATTTGAATTGGCGCGTCACGTGTGCTTATACTGCCTACCAAAACTCAAACAGCTTCGCCAGGCCAAAGAGGACGCCTACAGGAGTGGGGACAAAGCCTTGTACAAACAGGCCAAATACACACTAAATAGGGAGATAAGAGTGGCAAAGAAAAACTCCTCTGAAAAGCTAAAAATACAGCTTTCAAGCAACGACCCTACATCAGTGTGGTAAGGCCTGAAAGCCATCACCAGCTACAAGACCCCATACCCCAGCACTGAGGCCAATCAACAACACCCACTCCCACTCTGACCGTCTCACAGCACAGCCATCAACACCCTCCCCCTCCTTCCCCCCTACTGTTTCTCATCCTGCACTTAAGATCTGTGAAGATGATGTACGCAAAGTCTTCAGGAGACAGAAGATAAGGAAAGCCAAAGGCCCCTCTCCAGCCAGCCTCAAAGCCTGTGCTGTCCAGCTATCATCCATCTTCACATTGATCTTTAACAGATCCCTGGAGCTGTGTGAAGTCCCCTCCTGCTTTAAACGCTCCACCATCAACCCTGTACCCAAGAAACCAAAAATCACAGGACTTAATTACTACAGTTCTCTCCCCACTGCTTTTCTCTCTCTACACAAATGACTGCAACTCTAAAGACCCCTCTGTCAAATTCCTGATGTTTGCAGATGACACCACAGTCATCAAAAGTTCAACCTGCCACCGGTGCAGATGACACAGTTTTACTCGGCTGTTATTGAGTCGGTTCTGTGCTCTTCTATAAATGTCTGGTTTGGGTCAGCCAGCAAATCAGATATAAGAAGACTGCAACAGACTGTTAGGACAGCAGAAAGGATAATTGGTGTGCACCTGCCCAACCTTCAGGACTTGTACAACTCCAGAGTGAAGAAACGAGCAGGAAACATCATCAAAGACCCCTCTCAGCCCGGACACAACCTGTTTGCACTTCTCCCTTCAGGCAGACGGTACAGATCTCTGTGCACTAGAACATCTAGGCATAAAAACAGTTTTTTTCCCCATGCCATCTCCAACCTAAACAGCTAACACAGGAATTATGACCTGTGTTCTGTAATTCATGCCTGTAATTCATTCATTCTCCATCTCTAATTACTGCCTCTCTCTCTCAAGTACTAAGTAAATACATATGCATATTTTCTATACAGCTGTATATACAGAGTAAATAATGCACAAATCTGTACATAAATCTTCTGTTCCAGATTGATATACATTATTATTTATTGTTAAGTTTTATTTAAATGTTTCTGTTCTCATGTCACATATGTATGTATGTATGCATGTATGTACCAAGAGCTTCTTTAAAAACACAACAAATTCCTCTTGTGTTTGCGCACACTTGGCGAATAAAGCTGATTCTGATTCTGACTATAAAATTGCGATTTTGGGAGAAAAAAGGGTATGTTAAAAAGGTAATATTTCATCTCAAAGCGCTGACAGAGAGGCATTGTTCTAAAATAGGGTTTTAATTCTGACATGACAAATTAGCCTTGGACAAGCGCGCCGGCACGTTTACTTGGTTTATTTTCTTATAATAGCATAATAACATAAAAAGTTGTTTTTGGTCATAATAGTAGAACATCGTTCATATAACAACTTTTGTTTATTAGGCAGCTTGAAATGTAGAACTGAAATAAACAGTCAAATCGAAAACAAAATATAAAACTTTATGCAAATATGCAAGTATTTTGCATCACTCAAATCGTTTTTTAATAAGCTTTCAGTAAGACTAATTAAATCAGCGTGCTGGATTGACTAGCTTAGTAGCCTACATATCGCCTATATATGCCTGCTGAAAGCACAATAAAGTATGTCATACTCGGGGTTCCCTTAGACATTTATGCACATGCCACTCTACTAAAACGGTGCTTATTGAGGACGCGCAGAAATACATAGATTAAAATGCATTTATATTTACATAGAATGGAAGATATCGATTGTACTGCATGTTAGCTTCCTTATTGTGCCCAAAAGCATAATTTATATAAGCCCACGTCTTACTAACAAGAAACTATGCTTCTAACCACAAGTCGAGAGCTGTAGTTCCAACCATGTAAGTTGACATCGCTGTTTGCGAATGTTCGTTTTAACTATAGTTTCGGGAAACACAGAATCATTGATCTATGTTGGTAAGGACGGAACTTGCGACCAAAGTTGGCTAACGATGCTTTTGGGAAACGCACCCCAGAGTTGGCCATGGTTTAACTACAGAATGTTGTTCCTTGCACCACCTGGTGGATATTGTGTGACGCACAACAATGTTTTAAAAAATCTGCAAAAGCACCTGCAGGGAGCTCCGTGATCACGCATGGTGAAAAAATACACATTTTAAAGGCCATATCTGTATGGTTGGAGAATAAATTTTACTGCACATACATGTTTTATATTGAAGCTTTTCAGCATATGCATGCTTTGTATTGCATGCAAGAACTAAATATATAATGTATTACATTTTGGAAGTAACTTGCCCAACACTGCTCAAATCTAAATACAGCACATGCATTGTGTTTCATGCATGAACAAACTCTCGCTGGAAAAGAAGATTTACAGCACATGCATGCTTTGTATTGAAGTTTGAAAGCATATGCATGCACTGTATTGAAGAGTTACAGCATATGCATGCTTTGTATTGCACTATGGATTCTTGGTATTGCATGCATTAACTAACTCTCTCTGGAATATAAGTTTTAGAACAAACGTATGCTTTGTAGAGAAGCTTTACTGCATATGCATGCTTTGTATTGTATGCATAAACAAATTCAACTCAACTAAATACAGCATATGCATGCTTTGTATTGAAGCTCTACTGCATATGCATGCTTCTTATTGCATGCATGACCTAACTAATCTCAACTGACTACAGCATATGAATGCTTAGTATGGCATGCATGAACTAACTCAAATCAACTAAATACAGCATATGCATGCTTTTCACTGCATGCATGAACAAACTCTAATCAACTAAGTACAGCATATGCATGTGATGTTATTGAAGCTTTTCAGCAAATACACGCGTTGTATATTCATGCATGAACTAAAAGACATTTTAAAGCACGTGCATGATTTGTCTTGATTTTATACAGCAAATGCATGTATTGAAGGTTTAAAGCATATGCATGCACTGTATTGAGCATTACAGCATATGCATGTGTGAACAAATTCAACTGAACAAAATACAGGACATGCATGCTTTGTATTGAAGCTGTACTGCATATGCATGATTTGTATTGAAGTTTTAACGCATATGCATGCTTTGTATTGCATGGATGAACAAATTCAAATCAACTAGATACAGCATATGCATGCTTTGTATTGTATGGATGAACAAATTCAAATCAACTAAATACAGCACATGCATGCTTTGAATTGAAGTTTAAAAGCATAAGCATGCACTGTATTGAAGAATTAGAGCATATGCAGAAGTGAAATGCATGAACAATGCATGCTTTGTATTGAAGCTCTACTGCATATTCATGCTTCTTATTGCATGTATGAACTAACTCATCTCAACTAACTACAGCATATACATGCTTTGTATTGCATGCGTGAGGTAACGCTTTCTGGAAAATAAGTTTTACAGCAAATGCATGCTTTGTGTTGAAGTTTTAACGCATATGCATGCGTTGGACTGCAAGCATGAATAAATTGAAATCGACTAAATACAGCATATGCATGCTTTGTATTGAAGCTGTACTTCTTTGTATTGCATGCATGAACATACTCAACTCAACTAGCTACAGCATTTGCATGCTGTGTAATGCTTGCAGGAATAAACACAACTCAAATAACTACAGCACATGCATGCTTCGTATGGCATGAATGATCTTACTCTAATCAACTAACTTCAGCAAATGCATTCTTTGTATAGCACAAATGTACAAATTCAACTCAACTAAATACAGCACATGCATGCTTTGTTTTGCACACATGAATTAACTCAACTCAACTAAATACAGCACATGCATTGTGTTTCATGCATGAACCAGCTCTCGCTGGAAAAGAAGGTTTACAGCATATGCATGCACTGTATTGAAAAGTTACAGCATATGTGCATTGTATTGAATGCAAGAACAAACTCAACTAAACTAAAAAACTGCATATACCTGCTTTTGAATTAAGTTGTACTGCATATGCATTCTTGGTATTGCCTGCATAAACTAAATCATCTCAACTGTGCTTCACAGCACAGCATGTGCTTGCTTTGTATTGCATGCATGAAATAACGCTCGCTGGCAAGAAGTTTTAAACCAAATGCATGCTTTGTGTTGACGTTTTACCGCATATGCACGCATTGTATCTCATGCGTGAATAAATTCAACTCGACTAAATACAGCATATATACCTGCTTTTGAATTAAGTTGTACTGCATATGCATTCTTGGTATTGCCTGCATAAACTAAATCATCTCAACTGTGCTTCACAGCACAGCATGTGTTTGCTTTGTATTGCATGCATGAAATAACGCTCGCTGGCAAGAAGTTTTAAACCAAATGCATGCTTTGTGTTGACGTTTTACCGCATATGCACGCATTGTAGCTCATGCGTGAATAAATTCAACTCGACTAAATACAGCATATGCATGCTTTGTATTGAAGCTGTACTTCTTTGTATTGCATGCAGGAACATACGAAACTCAAATAAATATAGCATTTGCATGCTTTGTATTGTATGAATAAAATAATTTAATAAAAGAATATAAGTTTTAGAGCAAATGCATGCTTTGTATTGAAGCTTTACTGCATATGCATGCTTTGTATTGCATGCATGAACTAACTCTAATCAACTAAGTACAGCATACGCATGCTTTTCATTGCATGCATGAACAAACTCAAATCAACTAACTATAGCATATACATGCTTTGTATTGCATGCATGAGGTAACTCTCGCTGGAAAATAAGTTTTACAGCAAATGCATGCATGCACATACTCAAATCAACTAGATATAGCATGTTCATGCTTTGAATTGCATGCATGAAATAAGTCTCAGTGGAATAAAAGTTTTATAGCACATGCATGCGGATGTATTAAAGATTTACAGCATATGCATGCTTACCCAGGCAGCTACATAGTTTTGGCCCAGATCCGGCCCACATCTGGCCCATGTGAAATCCATGCGGGCCAGATGTGGGCCGGTTCTGAGCCGACACTGCTTGCTGTCTGGGTAGTGTTGCACATGAACTAACTATCTCAACTAACTAAAGCAAAAGCAAACTGTTTTTGCATGCTTTGTATTAAATGCATGAGGTAACTCTATCTGGAAAATAATTTTTACAGCAAATGCATGCTTTGTGTTGAAGCTGTACTTCTTTGTATTGCATGCATGAACATACTCAATTCAACGAAATGTAGCATTTGCATGCCTTGTATTGTATGCATGAACTAACTACAGATCACTGAGAATGCGTGCGCAGAGGAAAGGGATCACGCGTGATTATGCAGGGCCACAGGGAATGCTCTAACACAGGAAAGACATAGGCTGTGTCCGAAATCGCCCCCATACCCTCATTCACTATTCCCTACATTAGGTCACTAATTCAGTTCACTGGGCATTCTCTAGCCGTTGAGCCTGCACCAGTTGTACACTCGTTTTTGCAGTGCATTGTGGGATTGAATGAGTGCACTCGAGAACGTCCACTATGATTTCGGACACCACTAAAAATGGCTGTTCCCTCAAATAGTGCCCTATTTAAGGGTATAGGGGGCGATTTAGGACACAGCCATAATCAGTAGGGGGCAGTCATGTAACGTACTGAACTGAAACGGCAGAGAACATTAATCATGGCCAGCTGTAGTCTGTTGAAGTGTATTGCGTGTACTACGCGAAGGCCAATGAAACATTTTGAATTATGTTATCAATAGTATTATCACGTGTTTATCATGACAGTTTGATCACTGAAAAATCATTTCAAAAGTGGAAACTACAGCCTTATTTTTATTATGCTCCGCTATAGCCTACGTTGTGGATCATCTAAAATCACGATCTAAAACGTAGCTTAATGTGGTAAGAATTAAGAAAAGAAGAAAAGGCCTATACACAAAATATATTTCACTTAAATCATTTACAGATTAAAAAAACGAAAAAAAAAATGTGCTGAGGGACATTGAGACGCACTCAGAAGTTTACAGAAAGGATCCGAGACTGCAGAAATTAAGCGGCATCCTGCCTGTTTTCTTTATTTTGCAAAAGCTTTACCATTTTAATTATGTTTTGCTTCTGTCTGTATGACCATAAATTACGGAGTAACAGTTTCCTCAGAAGAGGAAACAATGCACTGATCGAGTTGGCGCCTCAAGCGCACACAACACATTTTGCTAACTTGGCATCACAACCTGTTCATTATCAAAATAAAATACCGTTAAAGAAACATATAAAAAGTTACACTGTTTAATTTAAATAGTCCGTAGCACAACCTGTTCACCTCCTCACTGTGCTGTTAATTTATATTTTAGAAGGGAACTATAGTCTATAGCTATTTTTATAATGTTTATAATTTTCTAAACATTATGCTTTATTCACTGGTATTTTAGCCTACATTATTTCTGAACATATTAGCCTAATAAAGTGCGATGTGTAAAGCCTACGTGATCTTTTTTCCTCTCAAAGCGAAGTTTTGTACGAGTAGCATAATTTTTGACCATTCAGTAAACATTGTAAATATCGAAAAAATACTTTAATTTCGTTTAAAGTTTTTCCGTTTGTTTAATACATTCGGCCAAAATCTTGTTATAAAAAACATGCTGTATTGGCCATAACTAGACGCAAAATACCAGACTACTCCATTTTTTTTGAGTAAGGTACTTTTATTATTATTATTATTATTATTATTGACAAAAAAGTTTAAAAAAAAGAATGTTATCAACCTATATGTTTTCTACTGAAACCCGTTTCGGAACGGTAATAGTAGGCCACAGAATGAACGCAAGAACAGCTTTTAAGCTGTTAAGCCGGGGTTTTTTTCTCTTTTTTTTCGTTTTTAAGCACTGGCTCTCACACCAATAGTAGTTTCTTGCTACAGATGGTCTATTAATGGACGATGAGATGGTCTGGGGTTTTAATGAAAGCGTAACCACTAGCTTGGGTCACATGAGTTACCTCAGCCAATAGTGTAACTGCAGCGACTGGCGTTCAGAGTTTTTGAGTTAGTTTACATCCAAAAATATTCGAAAAACTAAAATGTTAGCAGATAATGTCCGAATTGTTTCACATTTTGGAGATGGCAGAATTGTTTACTGAAGACTGGACTGTCTTTGGATGCAGAAGAGGCCTTTGACAGGCTGGAGTTCCTGTGGATAGTAATGAAACATTTGGGATTCGGTCCAAGATTTTTATCTATGATACAAATCTTATACGAAACTTCCCTGGCCTCTGTTATCACAGGCACATCATGTCAGTCTTTACCTTTCCATTGCAGTGGGGCACACGACAAGGCTGCCCTCTTTCACCATTATTATTTGCGTTATCATTAGAACCCCTTGCACAAGCCATAAGAGAGCACAAATCTATATACCGCATTGTTGTTCATGGCTCTAAACATTCTATTTCACTTTATGCAGATGACATTCTTTTGTTCCTCTCCAAAGTCAAAGTATCAATCTCACAAGTGTTATCCCTGTTCAATGAATTTAAGAATTTAGCAGGTTATAAAATAAATTGCCATAAATCCACACTACTCCCTCTAAATTCATCTGCCACTAATGTTCAATATCCTCCCTCCATTCCTGTATGTAATGTTATTTCTTATTTAGGAATTAAAATATACGCAGTTATCAGAAATTATTCACAAACATTATAGGGAAATCTCTCAAAAGGTGACAGAAGATCTACAGTGTTGGAATACGCTCCCAATTTCTTTAGAAGGAATAATTTCTATTGTTAAGATGAACATTCTTCCTCGCCTCAATTTCTTGTTTTTCATGATTCCAATTTCTCCTCCACCTAAGTTTCTTGAGCAAACCCAATCTTTGATCTCCAAATTCATATGGAACAATAAAAGAGCTAGAATTAAGTCTTCCACTTTGCAGCGTACTAAATTGATGGGAGGGTTGTCTCTCCCTAACTTCAAACTTTATTACTGGGCATTTCAACTAAAAGCTTTAAGGGTCTGGATGGACGAGAATTGTAAGGTGCCTTGGAAATCCATAGAAACCGCATTGATCTTCCATACACAGATTTAAAAGGCAAGAAATGTAAAGTTAAATTTGGCACTATAATTGCTAATTGTTTGGCAGTATGGAAAAAAGCAGAGAAACTGTTTGAAACGGTACCTAAATTTCATAAACTTTCCTCCCTATGGAATAATACAAATACATTGACTGGAAAGAAACCTTTCACATGCCCACTTTGGGCCTCTAAGGGAATTTGCACGCTGGAAGATATCTATAGTAAAGATGGTTTACATTCATTTCATAATTTACAGACTTTGTTTGACATACCAGGTTCTTCTTTTTTTCTTTATTTGAGACTGAGATCAACAATGAAGGCTTACGGAGTTTCATGGAACACATCACTACCTTCGCACCCAATGGCAGGATTGTTTGATCTTGCAAAAGAGTCTAGAGGCCTGGTTTCACAAATGTATAACTCTCTTTTAAAAACGTTTGTCAATTGAGTTAGTGTGGGAAAGGGATTTAGAAAGGATGGTATGGTCAAATATGAGTGAAACATCTCAAAATTGGAGTCACCAGCTTATTCATTTTAAAACCATCCATAGAGCGTATGCGACGCCATATAGACGAAACAGAATGGGATTAACATCTGATCCTAACTGCACTATATGTCAAAAATCTGTAGTTGGTACAATGTATCATATGTTTTGGGAATGTTCAGTAATCAGTCATTTTTGGACTCAAGTTTGTCGGGACTTAGAAGAACTGATTAACTGTAAGATCACTCCTGTACTTGCTGAATGATGACTCTTCTTTGAACCTTGGCACAATGGACAAAAGGACTCTTTTTTCGGGTTTCATTGCAGCAAAGAAAACAATAATCGCACTTTGGTGGGACGCTAAGGCAGACTTCTCAAGACTGTGTTATTGAATATGCAACATATAGTTAATATGGTATGCTCTTTAGCTAGATTTAATAAAGCTAAACCAAAAACGGTACAGGCTTGGCAAAGAGTTGTAGAATTTATTTGTGACCTATTCATTAGGTAGTAAGATGTATCTCCTTAGAATTGTGAAGTACTCATATTTAGGGTATTACTTTGTCATGTAAAGTATTCATCTTATAGGTAGGTAGTGCAGAATTTGTCTCTTATTTCTGTTTTGTTCGGTTCTGGTTTATTTTTATTTATTTGTGTGTGTGTGTGTGTGCGTGTTCTTTTGAAAATCTAATAAGTAAATAAAAAAATAAAAAAATGTTTACGTCGCATAGTTTAATTCGTAATATGGATTAGAGTGTTTGTCTTGTGATATATATATGTTTAATAATAACTGGCCACTGGTGTAGGAGGATCTTGCGCATCACTGCAGCATGTATGTTGTGGATAATACCAATAAAAATCTCGCAATGCTGAAAATCTTGTCATTTATTTTTGAATCCTGCAAGTAGGCCTAAAGCCTACATTTAAAATAAAAAAAGTCTGAAAGATGAAAAATTATTTTTTTATCAAGTAAATAATGTGCATATCGCTTGTCTGCTGGGCATTTACCTACTTTTAAAAGCATCTTACTTTTAAATGCATCCAATTCTAACCCCCCTGGAGCCAAGCCTGCACTTCTTAACTTTATTCAGAGGTGGAAGGTGGTTTGGCCAGTTTACAATGCACACAAATGACCAGTTGCATCACTCTGAAAAGGCTTCTTTCTGCATTGCAAATAAGATTTAATTTCATAAGTTAGAAACATTCTTCATGTTGGCAAGCTTTGCTCTTAACAATACATATACAAACTTTCTCTCACTGAGAAAGAAGATTTGCAGCATAACTGGCCTTGCTTTCTGTTCATGTTCTCAGAAGCACTAACAGGAGCATTAGTGCGCATAGAAGCCCTAAATTAAGCAGGCTGTTCATTGAATCTTTAACATGACTCTCTGTGTCTGGAACTTGTAACACAATGAAAAAGCCTCTTTCTGCATTGAAAAAAGATTTCATTTCATAAGTTAGAAACATCTTTCATCTGCGCAAGCTTTGCTCTTAGGATTGCATATACAAACTTTCTCTCACTGAGAAAGGAGATTTGCAGCATATTTTGGCTTGCTTTCTGTTCATGTTCTCAGAAGCACTAACA
>NW_015655582.1:11468-13399 GCF_001515625.1 Sinocyclocheilus rhinocerous | reverse complement strand
CCTGTGTATTGAACCTCTAACATGACTTGCTGTGTCTGGAAGTTGAATCACTCTGAAAAGGCTTTTTTTTAAATTGCAAATAAGATTTCATTTCATAAGTTAGAAACATTCTTCATCTTGGCATCCTTTGCTCTTAACATTGCATAACAAACTTTCTCTCACTGGGAAAGAAGCTTTGCAGCATATGTGGGCTTGCTCTCTGTACATGTGCTCAGAAGCATTAACATAGCATTAGTGCTCATAGAAGCCCTAAATTGAGCAGGCTGTTCATTGAATCTTTAACATGACTCTCTATGTCTGGAACTTCTAACACAATGAAAAAGTCTCTTTCTGCATTGCAAAAAAGATTTCATTTCATAAGTTAGAATCATCTTTCAGCTGGGCAAGCTTTGCTCTTAGCATTGCATAAACCATCTTTTTCTCACTGAGAAAGAAGATTTGCAGTATACGTTGTCTTGCTTTCTTGTCATGTGCTCAGAAGCAATAACACAGCTTTAATGCGCATAGAAGCTCTAAACAAAAGACGCTGAGCATTGAAGCTTTAACATGACTTGCTGTGTCTGGAAATTGTGTCACTGTGAAAAGGCTTCTTTGTGCATTGCAAATAAGTTTTCATTTCATAAGTTAGAAACATCACTCATCTGCGCAAGCTTTGCTCTTAGGATTGCATAACAAACTTTCTCTCACTGGGAAAGAAGCTTTGCAGCATATGTGGGCTTGCTCTCTGTACATGTGCTCAGAAGCTTTGCAGCATATGTGGGCTTGCTTTCTGTTCATGTTCTCAGAAGCACTTAACAGAGCATTAGTGCTCATTGAAGTCCTAAACTAAGCAGGCTGTGTATTGAAACTATAACATGACTTGCTGTGTCTGGAAGTAGTATGACTCTGAAAAGGCTTCTTTCTGCATTGCAAACAAGATTTCATTTCATAAGTTAGAAACATTCTTCATGTTGGCAAGATTTTCTCTTAACATTGTATAACAAACTTTCTCTCACTGGGAAAGAAGCTTTGCAGCATATGTGGGCTTGCTCTCTGTACATGTGCTCAGAAGCACTAACATAGCATTAGTGCTCATAGAAGCCCTATAGTAAGCAGGCTGTGCATTGAAGCTTTAAAATAACTTGCTGTGTCTGGAACTTGTAACACAATGAAAAAGCCTCTTTCTGCATTGCAAAAAAGATTTCATTTCATAAGTTAGAAACATTCTTCATGTTGGCCAAGATTTGCTCTAACAATACATATACAAACTTTCTCTGACCAAGAAACAAGATTTGCAGCATAACTGGCTTTGCTTTCTGTTCATGTTCTCAGAAGCACTAACAGGAGCATTAGTGCGCATAGAAGCCCTAAATTGAGCAGGCTGTTCATTGAATCTTTAACATGACTCTCTGTGTCTGGAACTTCTAACACAATGAAAAAGCTTCTTTCTGCATTGCAAAAAAGGTTTCATTTCATAAGTTAGAAACATCACGCATCTGCGCAAGCTTTGCTCTTAGGATTGCATATACAAACTTTCTCTCACTGAGAAAGGAGATTTGCAGCATATTTTGGCTTGCTTTCTGTTCATGTTCTCAGAAGCACTTAACAAAGCATTAGTGCTCATTGAAGTCCTAAACTAAGCAGGCTGTGTATTGAAACTATAACATGACTTGCTGTGTCTGGAAGTTGCATCACTCTGAAAAGGCTTCTTTCTGCATTGCAAATAAGATTTCATTTCATAAGTTAGAAACATCCTTCACGCTGGTAAGCTTTGCTCTTAACATTGCATGAACCAAGTTTCTCTCACTTGGAAAGAAACTTTGCAGCATATGTGGGCTTGCTTTCTGTTCATGTTCTCAGAAGCACTAACACAGCATTAGTGCTCATTGAAGTCCTAAACTAAGCAAGCCGTGTATTGAAATTATAACATGACTTGCTGTGTCTGGAAGTTG
>NW_015655582.1:0-647 GCF_001515625.1 Sinocyclocheilus rhinocerous | reverse complement strand
TGCATTGCAAATAAGATTTCATTTCATAAGTTAGAAACATTCTTCATCTTGGCAACCTTTGCTCTTAACATTGCATGAACCAAGTTTCGTTCACTTGGAACGAAGCTTTGTAGTACATGCGGTCTTGCTTTCTTTTCATGTGCTCAGAAGCAATAACACAGCTTTAATGCGCATAGAATCTCTAAACAAAAGAGGCTGAGCATTGAAGCTTTAACATGACTTGCTGTGTCTGGAAGTAGTATCACTCTGAAAAGGCTTCGTTCTGCTTTGCAAATAAGATTTCATTTAATAAGTTAGAAACATCCTTCAGGTGGGCAAGCTTTGGTCTTAACATTGCATAAACCAACTTTCTCTCTCTGGGAAAGTAGCTTTGCAGCATATGTGAGCTTGCTTTCTTTTCATGTGCTCAGAAGCAATAACACAGTTTTAGTGCATATAGAAGCCCTAAACAAAGCAGGCTGAGCATTGAAGCTTTAACATGAATTGCTGTTTCTGGAACTTGTAACACACTGAAAATCCTCTTTCTGCATTGCAAATAAGATTTCATTTCATAAGTTAGAAACGTCCTTTATGTGGGCAAGCTTTGCTCTTAACATTGCATAAACCAACGTTATCTCTATGGGAAAGAAGATTTGCAGCATATGTGG
>NW_015655581.1:539378-541801 GCF_001515625.1 Sinocyclocheilus rhinocerous | reverse complement strand
AGAGCATCCATTGCTGAGACACTGATGCAATGCTACATTGCTACATGAAGAAACAAACTCTTTTCCTCATTCTTCAGCGTTTGTAATGCTGTGATACTTCTAAACTTCAGTCATCAGTCTCGGGCTGATGAAGATGACCTGTAATGAAGCCTCATGCGGAAGCCGAGTTTAGAGTTGGTCATGACTCTGTCCAGTTGCTGATATAGAGGGGTCAGTTTCTCAGGGCTGTGAGTAATGAAGGACACAGAGATTCTACCCAGCATGCCGTCTGGCACACACAGAGAGGGCTCAACAGATTGAGCGCCTTTCTCTGTCAGGTCCAAGTTTCCGTTGTCCGGCTCACAGCTGTGTGAGTGGGAGAGAATTAAATAGAAGTCCAGTTTATGGTCCGTACTTTGCCAAGCTTCATGCACTCGGTTTAAATGTCAGACAGGACACACACACACACACACACGCGCACGCTCACACGCACGCACAAAACGTCCTGTCCTTACACACCCAGAATTATTGTTTTTCTATTATAGTCAGATTATTTGTAGTCCTTATTGACTTGTTCTCTGCATTGTTTTGGTTGTAAAACATGCTGAAGAATATTTTATCGTAAAAGGTCATTAGATAAATGAACAGTGTTCAGTTTATCAAGGTGTTGGCTTAAAGGAGTAATTTTAGCTTCATAAAAGTAGTTCAAATGACAGATGATGCTATATGAGCTTTACAAACACAGTCCCTATTGAGATTCACTATATATGAAGTAATCGACAAAACATTTTGAGGTGTAAATGCAGATTAATACACTTACCCTTTTTTTTTGTGTTAATTTGTTCTTTGTTTTATTACTAAAGCATGTTTATTTAAGGCTGCTTGCTAATCCTTTATGGCTTTATTTACTTATTAGTGTTATTATTAGCATTACAATTTACTCCATTATTTTAGTATTATTTATATTATAGTTTTTATTAATATTTTGAATTGGCATTTCTTTTTATATTTATATTGTATTTTATATATTTTATTTTTTATATATATTTAAAAAATATAAATTATCTTATATATCTATATACTATATCTACTGTATATACATATATATGTGTTTTATTTTTTTATTTAATTTTTTAATACTTTTATGTGCTTTTGTCATTTTTATTAGTTTAAAATATTTCAAAAGTTTTCATTTCATTTTTAGTTTTATTTCAATTAGTAAGTGTAGTACTTATTTCAGTTAGTTAGCAAGGCAACATTGTTATTTTCAGTTTTTCGCTTAATATTCATATATTTCGGCTGTATTTCACTCAACAAAAATTTTTATAGTTTTAGTTGTAGTTAACAATAACAGCACTGATTAACCCATTTAATTTATTTATTATGTTTTATTTTTAGTTCAATAAAATCGTTTCAGAGGTTTTTTCTTTAGTACTGAAACTGGTGCTGAGAATCATGAAATTGTACTAGTTTTGGTGCCGACTCCTGACATTTTGGTATCGTGACAGCACTATCTGGGTTGAATCGATTCAGATCCAGACTCTTTGGATGAGTCAGTTTAGGATCAGACTTTGAGGAGTCAATATTTCATGCACGTTCAGCATCACTTCACAGTCTGCTTGTTTTCCCGTCTGTTGACCCAGTTCCTCTTCTAAAATTTAGTGCTGCCATCTTGTGTTGACATTTTGAAACTGCATAGGCCTATTTTGTAAATTATGCTTGGCGGGCCATATATAATATAAACTATTAAGACAGCTGCGGGCCGTAGTTTGGACACCCCTGATCTAAATCATGTATTTCCACAGTACTTTCAGTGCATGTTTCCCTTGCAAATAATTGCCAGTGCCATGGTGTGGTCATGGTATAATATGGTACTACCATGGTATAACCATTGCACTGAATGGTTATGAGTAAATATTCCGTGGTATTTCCAGCGTGTGATTAGAGCTCATTCTGTCGCCGTCTCGTGGGTGGCAGCAGGTGCACGGCGCATCAGACCGGATCAGGACGTGTCTGATAGTGCTGGGTAAACAAAACCCGCCCCGCTGTACCGACATCACAGTGCTGACAGTCAAAACTGTGATCTTTTATGACGTTCTTTCATCTGCAGAACACAGAAGATGTCTTAAAGAAGTTTTGTCCGTATAATGAAAGTCGATGGGGTCCAAAGCGACACTGAACCCCACTAGCTTTCATTTTATGGAAATGTACAGTACTTGTCAAAAGCTTTTTTAAATGTTTTTAATGAAGTCTATACTGCTCACCAAGCCTGCATTTATGTGCTCAAAATATTATTAGAATTTTAAATAGCTGTTTTCTATGTGAATATCTGTTAAACTGTAATTTATTTCTGTGATCAAAGCTGAATTTTCAGCATCATTACTCCAGTCTTCAGTGTCACATGATCTTCAGAAATCATTCTAATATGCTGATTTGCTGCTCAA
>NW_015655581.1:531959-538349 GCF_001515625.1 Sinocyclocheilus rhinocerous | reverse complement strand
GGTAATGCACCTTAACGTTGGATGCCACCCGCCATAAAACATGAAGAAGAAGAAGCGTACTGTTCGCGCTGCGCTGTTGTAACTGATCAGCGCCGCGCTGTTAGTTCGGTGGCGCTAGTAAACACGTCCTCTCTGCGCTGTCGAGTCGGTCGCGCAGCTCGGTCCATTGAGCCGCGCCTATGACAGGTCAGCGCGGCGCGAACACTTTAATACTGCGCTGTTTCGTCCCACATTTGAGTTGTTTGGCTTCCCATACTCAAACGCTTCTCACAGCGCTGTTTAGTGGTCTCGTGATCGAGATCAGTCAGCGCGTAAACGCATTTGTTCTGAGCTCGCGCTACGCTGTCTTTAGGCAGAGCTAAAAACGGTCCGTGCAGCGCGGTTCAAACGAGTCGCGCTCTTCCGCTTTTGACGCGTTTAGGAATTCGCGTGCGCTAAAGAAATGAGAGCGCATATGAGTTATCAAATTGATATCACTCGCGTTTTACTGCTACATCTGGTCTAAAATTTAGTGCTGCCATCTTGTGTTGACATTTTGAAACTGCATAGGCCTATTTTGTAAATTATGCTTGGCGGGCCATATATAATATAAACTATTAAGACAGCTGCGGGCCGTAGTTTGGACACCCCTGATCTAAATCATGTATTTCCACAGTACTTTCAGTGCATGTTTCCCTTGCAAATAATTGCCAGTGCCATGGTGTGGTCATGGTATAATATGGTACTACCATGGTATAACCATTGCACTGAATGGTTATGAGTAAATATTCCGTGGTATTTCCAGCGTGTGATTAGAGCTCATTCTGTCGCCGTCTCGTGGGTGGCAGCAGGTGCACGGCGCATCAGACCGGATCAGGACGTGTCTGATAGTGCTGGGTAAACAAAACCCGCCCCGCTGTACCGACATCACAGTGCTGACAGTCAAAACTGTGATCTTTTATGACGTTCTTTCATCTGCAGAACACAGAAGATGTCTTAAAGAAGTTTTGTCCGTATAATGAAAGTCGATGGGGTCCAAAGCGACACTGAACCCCACTAGCTTTCATTTTATGGAAATGTACAGTACTTGTCAAAAGCTTTTTAAAATGTTTTTAATGAAGTCTATACTGCTCACCAAGCCTGCATTTATGTGCTCAAAATATTATTAGAATTTTAAATAGCTGTTTTCTATGTGAATATCTGTTAAACTGTAATTTATTTCTGTGATCAAAGCTGAATTTTCAGCATCATTACTCCAGTCTTCAGTGTCACATGATCTTCAGAAATCATTCTAATATGCTGATTTGCTGCTCAAGAAACATTTCTGATTATTATCAATGTTGAAAACAGTTGTGCTGCACAATATTTATGCAGAAATCATGATATAATACCATTCAAATGTTTGGGGTATGTGTGTGTTTTTAGTAGAAATGAATGCATTTATTCAGCAAATATGCATTAAATTGATCAAAAGTGATAGTAAAAACATTCTGTTTCAGGTAAATGCTTTTGAACTTTCTATTCACAGAATCCTGAAAAAGTTTCCACAAAATACTGTTTTTAACATTGACAATAATAAGAACCATTATTAATAACTCAGCACCAATAATACTTGAGCAGCAAATCAGCATATTAGAATGATTTCTGAAGATCATGTGACACTGAAGACTGGAGTAATGATGCTGAAAATTCAGGTTTGATCACAGAAATAAATTACAGTTTAACAGATATTCACACAGAAAACACTTATTTGAAATTTTAATAATATTTCACAATTATTTTTGATCAAATAAATGCAGCCATGGTGAGCAGAAGAGACTTCATTAAAGCATTTAAAAATTATAATGTTTCCAAACTTTTGACAAGAACTGTATTTCAAAATAATTTCAATAATAAATCAATAAAGCACATGGGCTGCTCTGGAGTGGAATGAAAGAAAGACGAGCAAATAAACAGACCCGTCCTGAGAGAGAAACTGAGTCTCCATTCAAGCCCAATTACCAGCTCGAGTTACTAAAATACAGCTGGAGGCCTCTGCGCTGTTTACTTCAGAGGGAAGTAGAGATGTCCGTCCGTTCTCACAGGTGTGTCTCGTGTAGTAAGTTCCCTGCCCAGGGAGTCAGCCATTTCCAGGCCGGTTCATTGTTAACATCGTTCCAGCGCGCTGAAACTCGATTCATGTGTCTCCAGGTTTAGAGGATCCGGCCTGTATTTGTGCTCAGCATATACTGATGCACACAGATTGAGACGCAGCCGGACAGATCTCATGCACTCTCTGACGCTGGAGTAAATGTTGATGTTTGTTTGTTTGTTTCAGGTTCCACGTGCAGCGTTCTGTCTGCGATGCCGTCGGACTCGGAGAGCAGCAGTTCTCTCAGCAGCGTCGGTGAGTCCTGTCTGTGTCTGTGTTTGTTAGGCAAAGGTATCTTACAGAAACATCATATTGCATCTCACTTTTTTCTATCTGTAATATTATTGTTTTTTTGGCATTGCAAAAATGAGAAATGACTTTTTTTGGAGGGAAATGCAAAAAAATTATAAAATATATTATTATAAATAGTGTTTTTACTGTTTTTTTTAATTAAAATTGGACATTAAAAATCTTACTTACCTTTTTCTTTTTTTACCGTTTTTTTATTTAATAGCCTTGGATGCTGGCATGGCTTTCAAAATAAAAAAATTAACAAATGATAAATTATGGAAGGGCTTTTATATTTATATTTATATTTTTATATAATAATAAATGTATTATTTATATTTATTATATTTTTATATTTTATATTATTTTCTGAATCAGGATTATATGTTTACTTTTCAAAAGTTTGAGGTCAGTAAGATTTTAAGTAATTAAAAAAATTATACTTTTATTCAGCAAGGACACATTAAATTGTTCAAAAAATGACAGTAAAGACATTTATTTATATTGTTATTTTAAATAAATGCTGTTTTTTAAAACTTTCTATTCATCTGTGTATCCTGAAAAATAAAATGTATCACGGTTTCCACAAAAATATTGTGCAGCACAACTGTTTTCAACATTGATAATAATCAGAAATGTTTCTTGAGCAGCAAATCAGCATATTAGAATGATTTCTGAAGATCATGTGACACTGAAGACTGGAGTAATGATGCTGAAAATACAGCTTTGATCACAGAAATAAATTACATTTTAACAGATATTCACATAGAAAACAGCTAGTTTAAATTCTAATATTTCACAATTTTACTGCATTTTTGATCAAATAAATGCATCATTGCTGAGCATAATAGACGTCTTTCACAAACTCAGTGGTGGTGTATGATTTACAGTGCTGCACATATTCCTGACGTCCTGCTGATGCGAAACAGAGAAATCTGGGACTCACTGGGAAAAACACAGAGTGAACTCAGACACCAGCTGAGAGACGCTTCCGTCCATTAGACGTCTAAAACGAGACAGACGGCTCTGTTATTTTGTGCAGTGAGAGATATGGGACGGGCCGTCAGTGGCCCAGATAAAATCATTGTTTATTCATAACATCTGTATGAACAGCAGAGCTGACTCTCAAACTGAAGCAAAAGTTTATGAACCTGACATGTCTGGCCTGATCTGCATCTGAAAGCTCTGTGCTTCTACACCTGCCTACAGTTTCCCTCTTTAGTAGGAAAGTTCACACATAGTGTACAATGCTAATATATTAGTTGTAATTTTATTCACTGATGCTCATGTCTATCCCAGCATCCTCGCCCCCTCCTGCACACCTGGACAAGCATGTGATGAGTGAGAAACTGGAGACGGTGATCTTCCAGCTCAGACAGGTGACCCGCGAACGAGATGACCTGCGCAAACGACTGGCCCTCTCCTCGCCCGGCACCACCTTTGACGACTGCAGGTACAGTAACACAGAAACACAGTAACTGTAGCTACGGCAACACATCTCTGCAGGTGCAACTGTAACTGTAGATATGGCAACAGAACTTGGACTGTCATTGCAACTGTAGCTATGGCAACAGATCTTAGACTGTCAGTGTCACTGTAGCTATGGTCACGGATATCTGATAGTGCGGCTGTAACAGTGTTGCTGTTGTTAACCAGTGTTATTTTAGTATCACTGAGATACTTTTACAGTCTTTATTAATATTTGGAATAGATAGATAGATAGATAGGTAGATAGATAAATAGATAGATAGATGTTTTATATTTTCATTTTAGTTAAAATTTTAGTAATTGTTTTTTTATGAACAGTTTTTATTAATTTTAGTTTAGTTATTTTAGTACATCTAAAAACTAAAAGTAAAAAAAATTTGCTTTGGAAACTAGCTGAAATACACACACACACACACACACACACACACACACATATACTGTATATGTTGTATTGTATATTTTTAAATGGTTTTAGTTTTAGTTAAATGTAGTATTTTAGTTTTAGTTAATAATAGCCAGTTATTAACTCAAACTAAAAGTATTACAACATGTTTTTGTTAATTGAAATAAAGCTGAAATAAAATAAAATCTAAATATTAGATGAAAACTTCAACTAAGAAGATTAAAAATGTTGCTGTAATAAAATAAATGTAGGATGAAGTACTAAAATTACTAAAACTGAAATAAAAGTAAATTAAAGCTAAATAGAAAAGCACATAACAAAATTACTAAAACTAAAATGAAAATGAAAACTAAATATATATAAAAACTAGCTCAAAATATTATAAAATACTATAAAAGTATATAAATGATACTAAATGAACACTGGGCTGTTACTAGCTTCTCATGCTGTGATTGGGGTAAATGTAGAGGAGATTGAACAGGGTTTTGTTACTGAACTGGAGGTTTCAGTCTTTCAAACACTATAACCCTGCTAGACAGTCCGTCTTTTCTTATCTGTACGTGAGCATGAGATGGGACAGAGTGCTTTATGTGTATAAATAAAGTATGTTTACTTTCATTACTATTTCATAAATCAGGCTTTTTACTCTGTTTTTGTGTCTCTTCACCTGAACGTTGATAGAGCCTGAAGAAAAATGCACACTGAGGTTTACTGTGCATGATTTTGCACAGCGTGAGACGTTTGCATATATCTGTGTGTGTGTGTGTGTGTGTGTGTAGGCCGAGTGTGAAGCCGGGTCACGATTACGAGCGTCTGAAGCTGCAGTGCATGAAGGCCATGTCAGATCTGCAGTCTCTCCAGAATCAGCACACCAAAACCCTGAAGAGATGCGAGGAGGCCGCGAGAGACGCCGATTACTACCAGTGAGCGCTCTAACCCTGTCTATTTCCACCTAGAGTTGATTATCAAGGGCATTTTTAACTTTTATGAGGGCAATTTGTTCTAACCATATAGAAACTCATAACATGTCTAGTAGTCGACCGATATATCGGCTGAGATTTTATATTTTTTAATTACCTGCATCGGCTGATGAAAGTATATAACGTTTATTTGTTTGGCTGAGTGTTGGAAACAACTTTTATTTTGACAATAATAATATTTTGAAAATATGATTCTCAGTGCTTTTTATTCATATTTGTTGCTTTGTTTTGAAAAATAATAATAAGATTACAGAATAAGTTGCTAAAGCATAACTCTAAGTTATTTGATAGTATTACTAATTATTATTAATTATCAATAATATTAATTATTATATATTAATATAAATTAAATATTTTTTAAAATATTTTTTATATATATATATATATATATATATATATACACACACAGTACATATCTAATTTAGTAATTTTGTAAAATAAATTACAATTTCATTGCAGCAATTGTTATTCATGGTATTTCAATTAAATGGTGTAATATCATATATATATTGGCTTTATATTGGCCATCAGCCACCCTGCTTTATAAGATTTCGACATTGGCATTAAAAAAAATTCATATTGATCAACCACTAAATGTGTCCATTATTGTTAATTTGAACTCTACTTCCTTCAACTCAACTAACACCAGACGCTGTCTGTGCTGCTGTAGAGGTGGGTAACAGGAGGGCTTGTATATGAGAGGATCGGCCGACAGCATTATGTGCTCATTAGCGTGATGTGGAAGGCTCTGATTGGCTGCCGTGAGTCAGGGTAACATCTGGTGGTGAAGCAAACACGCAGCACAGATTAGAGATGTCCATCTTCATCTGAGATTACCCAGTGCTTTAGTTTAATTCACTTTCCCCTCAGTGTAATTTGAAATTACTGATATATTGAATTGAATCTCCTGCTGTGTTGAGCATTCACAAATGACAAGCCGAACAGTTATGTATGTGTTCCCTGGGAACTGAACCCATGACCTTGGATCATTCCCCCAAAAATAAACATTTGCTGAAAATGTATTCACCCTCAGGTCATCCGAGATTAGGATGAGTTTGTTTCTTCATCAGATTTGGAGAAATGTAGCATTGCATCAGTGTCTCAGCAATGGATGCTCTGCA
>NW_015655581.1:515952-531918 GCF_001515625.1 Sinocyclocheilus rhinocerous | reverse complement strand
AAAAAGTGCATCTCCTGTTGTCTCTCACATCAAAATCCAGCCACATATTTGTTTAGAGCTGTTTTGGCTTGTAAACGGTGCTTGATCTGTGCAGATTTCTCTCCTGATTCAGACCAGACCACCTTTTCACTGGAGGAAGCGTTATTATGGATTATGGACTCAGAAACAATGGTTTAAAGTTAAAATGCACGCAGCTTTTGTCTTCTCCAGATGGTAACTGATGGACTGGAGTGCTGTGGATTACTTGTGGATTATTGTGATGTTTTTATCAGCTGTTTGGACTCTCATTCTGACGGCACCCATTCACTGCAGAGCATCCATTGCTGAGACAGTTAATTTTCAGCAAGTTTTCATTCTGTAAAGTCTTTTCCATTGTCATGATTTTATCTGGCACATTTAACTGATCTTAATTAGTTGTTCTGTTCACTGATGCAGTAACGCATCTCTGTCTCTCAGCACTCTTCACGGGCGTGTGTTTGGCGAACAGACTCAGCTGCGGGACGAGATGGAGGTCATGAAGCAGAGTTGTTCTGTTCACTGATGCAGTAACGCATCTCTGTCTCTCAGCACTCTTCACGGGCGTGTTTTTGGCGAACAGACTCAGCTGCGGGACGAGATGGAGGCCATGAAGCAGAACTACTCGCAGCTCCTGCAGCAGCACTCACAGCTGCAGCAGACCTGCGACGAGCTGCGCCGGATCCACGACAGCGACCAGCGCGAGGTGGCAGACATGCGCCTGCAGCAGCAACAGGTACCAATGCCACATGCACACACAACTCTGAGGAGCGTGATGGTTTAGTGTCTTGCTCAGGAATTTAACCTTCAACCTCTGTCTTTGCACCCCAGATCCAGAACCATTAGGCTCCCACCGACTGTACAGATATATCAGTTCATGCTTTATACCATGAATAATGAGGCATTTTGGGGAATAATCTAATCACTCTAGTTAATGAATTAAAAAAAATATGTAAAAAAAATGTAAAACATATTTAAACTTAAAACCTGGAAAAGTCAGATTTCCATGATATGTCACCTTTAAGTTGAATCACTAAATTAAAATATGGAAATAAATAAATAAACCTGAACTTAAAGCTAAAACAAAAATAAAAATGAATGAAATCTCAATGGTAATATTAAAAAAACAAAAAAACAAACAAAAAAAACATTTTTTTAATAATAAAAAAAATTAATAATAACTTAAAAACTAATTCAATATTTAAATATTAATCCAAATAACTAATACATATTTAAATATATAAATATTATTATGTAATATATAAATGCAACTAATAAATTTAAGTTGAAGCATTAAAATTACTTAATGGAAATAACTAAAACTGAAATAAAAATAAAAATAAATGAAACCTAAATAGTATACATAATTAATAGATAAATAAATAGATAATAATAAAATAAATAATAGTATAAATAAAAGGTAATAGCAAAATATTAATAAAAACTCTAATAGTATATAAATAATACAAAAATAACTGCTATATTCTTGATCTTCCATTGAAATGTAATTTTAAGTGTAATCTTCAAAACCTCTGAAATGACAGAGCGAAAATAATATTACCAGTAGAATCATTTGTATTGTTACAATCTACTCAAATGATGATGTTTATATTATTTCCTTCTGAATGATCTATTTATATTTTAGAAGTCAAATGCTGTCCATGTTTGATTTGATGATTCTCTGGGTTTCTGCGGACGCATCTGACCTCTGTGTGAGCAGATGTGACTCAGTGGCACCATCAGCTGGTGTGATGCTGCTCTCTCTCGGGCAGATTTACTCATGGATTCAGTTTGACCTGAGCTGAAGGTGTTTTATTTCTCTCTGTAGGTCATGAGGGAGAACGGCTCCTCCGACCTGCTTAATAAACTTTACGACACGGCCTTAAACAAGCTGGAGGGGATGAAGAAAGAGTACGACGCCCTGAGGAAACGATACAACGAGAAAGCGTCGAGTCACAACGCCGATCTGAGCCGCCTGGAGCAGATGGAGGAGGAGAACCGGCGTCTGCAGAAACAGCAGAGAGACTCGGTGATGCACTTCCAGCAGCAGTACAGCGGCTCCGTCAGGAGGTACTCATCTCACTGCCCCGATCAGTAGGGATGCAACGATTCGATTCAATTCACGATTGTGATTTCACGATTCGATTCACTTTTTTTTTTTTTTACAAAATGAGATTTAAGACAAATTCTAAGTTTGGTTAGCATCTCAACCGATTTGAATCGTCACATATTTGAATCGATTTTCAACCGGCTCGTGGTTAATCGTTACATCCCTACCAATCAGTCGTTCAAGAGGTTTCAGTTCTGTTAGGAGGAAATCTCGGTCTCTTTCAGGTTCGAGGGTCTCCAGCAGGAGCTGAATAAGGTGTCCGCTCAGAACGAGGAGCTGCAGAGAGAAACCGATCGACTGCAGATGGAGAACACGCGCTATAAGACCCTGCAGCTGAAGGCGGTGAAAGACGGCGAGAAGCTGAAGGAGGAGAGAGACTCTGTGCTAAACGAATATAGACTGATCATGAGCGAGAGAGATCAGGTCATCAAGGAGGTGGATAAACTGCAGACCGGACTGGAGGCGGCCGAAGCCAAACTCAAGAACACGTCTAGCGAGAGGAGGGTCACCAGCGAGGAGATCGAGGCTCTTAGACAGGTCAAACACACTCATTTTAACTGTTCATTCAGAAGATTCATTTAAAGGATTCAAAAGATTCACACATGCATTTGAATCATCATTCAGAAGTGATCCTAGAAGTCAATGTGTGTCATTTATGTAATCTTTTTTTTTTAAATAATTAAAAAAATAGTATTAACTATATAACTTATTTAAAACTATTTAAATATTAATCTAAACAACTAATTCATATTTAAATAAATATGTAAATAAAAATGCATAATAATATTGTAAATCTAAAAATAAATTTGGAGATATTTAAATATTTAATTTAGTGTATTTTACTATTATTTCATGAATTATATATATATATATATAATTATATAATATAATTAACTTAATAAATATTTATTTAAATTATGCTGTTTATAATTTTTTTATTTTTAAAATGATTAACTAACAAATTTAATTTATCTCAGTATTAATCTAAATGTTCAAATGTCAAATAAATTCAAATTTTAAATCATAATCTAAATAACTAATACATACTTAAATGTATAAATATATAGTAACATTGCAAATATAAAGATAATGATGTACATATTTAAATATTAAGTTATTTAGATATTTAGTTTTAATATTAATTAAATTAGCTAAATAAATATTTATTTAAATCATGCTATTTATATTTTAAACAAAATATATGAATTAACAAATTTAATATATATTTAACATGATCTTTACTTAATATCCTAATGATTTTTGACATAAAAGAAAAGCAATAATTTTGACCCATACAATGTATTTTTGGCTATTGCTACAAATATACCCCGGCGACTGCTTTTGTGCTCCAGGGTCACATATAATATATGAGTCTATATATGCTAGTTTGATCAAATTATATCCACCTTATTTTTCAATATGTAAGTAAGCTGTTTTCTGTGAATGTGCGAGACCTCCGATTCATCCGCTGTAGGGAAATATCGAGAATAATAACAAAGTGCAGTAAACAGTAAAACTATCTGCAGTAAAAACCAGTGTGTTTATAATTAAGGCAATACATTAAAATAATATGGTAAGACACACCAGTTTACAATATCGAGCAGCAAAACGAACGGTTTTGTACAGCTAAGAATAGCTGGAAGTGGATGACAGAGGAAGCTCTTACAGGAAAAATAAGGTGGATAATACCACAGTGTTTTTGCTCAGGCAATAATCACTGTTGCTATTGCTCATATTTAGGGTTATTTAGGCACTGCCTCTTTGTCATGCAGAATTACTGGTGGTGTGACGTATGTTGCATTGTGTGTGCAGGAGCTGAACTCGGCTCTGTTGGACCGGGACCGGGCGATCCGGGAGAAGACCGAGCTGCTGGAGAAATACTGTCACGAGGTGCAGGACAAGGCCGAGACGCAGAAGGAGCTGAGCCAGGCCTGTAAGGACATCGAGATGGTGCGAGAGGAGCGCGACGTGGCCCGTAAAGAGCGAACAGAGGCCATCATCCAGAGAGACCAGCTCCTGAGGGAGTATTATCAGGCCAGACAGGTGCACTGAGTCAGACTGACTTAAACCCGGACTTACATATGTTCATCAGGGGCCTTGTTTAATCAGATTTGTCTCCCTGCAGAAGCAGGACAGCGCGACGCTGGACATGGAGCGTGTCAGTAAGGAGCTGGAGGTCCTGAGGAAGCAGTGTGAGGCCGTTTCGGAGGAGCTCCAGGAGTCTGTGCAGGAGGCAGAGGTGGCCAAGTGCCGCAGAGACTGGGCCTTCCAGGAGAGAGACAAGATCGTGGCAGAGAGAGAGAGCATACGGTGCAATGACCACATCCTCCTATACCTCTCATTCTGACATACACGAGTCAAAGACGAGCATCAAAACAAAAGTTTAATACAGCTTTTTAAATTTTTTAAAATGTATATTAGAATGTGTTCTGTTTAATTTTATTTTTCTAAGCAAACAAAAACAATAGTTTATATACCAAAAAAAATTTGTCAGGCATATTTGGAACAAGAATCATTAGATTCACAGATCACAGTTCAGCCCTTAAATTACTAATTGATTGTAATTTTAAATCATTACCAATCTGTCACTATCCTTCAAACCACTAGATTTGACCCATTTGACAGCAAGACATTTTTAATGGTTTTTTAATTATTATTTTTAATTAAATTATATATATATATACTGTATATATATACACATATATATATATATATATATATACCACAAAATTAAAATGATCATTTTTATTTTCTGTATTTTAATAAGTACAGGTCAGAATAAGTATGTAGTTTCATTTTTACATAAATATATCTGTTACATTGAATGACAATGGAACATTATTTCACCCGTATTTTGATATTTTATTTTCACAAAAGTTTTTGAAACATTGAAGTGGACACTTCACTTGCATTTAATATGGTTTCTGTGTATATAAAATCACTTTTGTAAATCTAATTTGATGCAAACACCAAACGTCTCGTCTTTGGCCCACATCAGTTCAAGAGTGTAGTCAAATATGCATCATATGAAGAAATATGTCCTCATAATTGTTAAACCCCCCCCTGAAAATCAATTCATTTTACATTTTTAAACCCGAGATTCATATTAATAAAAGATGTAAACATAATTTTAAAATGTTCTCAAAATGAATATTTTTTTAAATATACATTAATTCATATATTTAATTATTAATATATAAAATAATATATAAAGTGTGATTGTCAAATGTGTGAGCTAATTCACAAAAAAATGTTTGTTGAGGATTGGCAAATTGTATTTTGTGAATGAGAATTATCTTATACATTGAATTATCTTACATATGTAAATGCATTAATTGTGAGACTATTTTAGCTCCATAAAGCAGGGCCAGTAGTGTTCATAAAGTCCAAAGAACAGAAGCTGTATATTTACTGTGTTTGTGTATCAGGACGTTGTGTGATAACCTGCGTCGTGAGAGGGACCGAGCCGTGAGCGATCTCGCCGACGCTCTGAGAAACCTGGACGACCTGCGCAAACAGAAGAACGACGCGGTGCGGGAACTGAAGGAGCTCAAGTGAGTCTCCAAACACACACGATCACATCAGTGCAGCTAGCAGATGTTCGGTTCTGCAAGTTTCCTGCAGCGCATTCATTAATAAATTAAAACATAAATAACTAAATATTAAATTAAATATTAATCTAAATAACTAATACATATGTAAATAATAAGTATATACAGTAGTCAACATTTGAAGTCTTCTGTATTTTATTTTATTTTAATAAGTACTGAAAAGAATCAGAGTCATTTGTTTGGGAATCAAACTACTTTTATCACACTTGTTAGTTTCTTTTGCCTAAAATTCTAAATTATTGATTTTTCTTTTATGCCAAAAATCATTAGGATATTAAGTAAAAATCATGTTCCATGAAGATATTTTGTAAATTTCCTACCGTAAATATATCAAAACTTAATTTTTGATTAGTAATATGCATTGCTAAGAACTTCATTTGGACAACTTTAAAGACGGTTATATATATATATACACACGAACACAAAATATTATTATTAGTTATTTAGTTATATTCAATATTAATTAAATTAACAAAATAAATATTAATTTAAATACTGCTGTTTATCACTATGCTTTAAATTAAATTAAAGTGTTTTTGGTTTAGTTAGATGAATTTAGTCTAAATGTTGTGTTATTTATTATTATTATTATTAAATACTTGTTCATTTTTCAATACAACAGTATTATTGCAATAGTAATATTTCTTGATAAACATTTTTATAATTTAAATTATTATTATTGTATCATAAAAACACGTTTCCCTTCATTTTTGTCATTTTGATCACACGCCTGTTTTTTTTTTTTAAATGTCCTTTCAGTTATTTTTTGGTTTAGTTAGTTGAATTTAGTCTAAATGTTCTGACTATATTTGACAAATTGGGATTCTCAAAGTTTCCTTCTAATTCTACAACACCATGGCAAAAGAAACTAACAAGTGTGATAAAAGTAGTTTGATTCCCAAACAAATGACTGATTCTTTTAAAGAATGAATCATGAATCCGTCTCAGAGCCGCTGAGTGATCAGGTTGAGGTAAATGAAGTAAGTAAATGTGTGCTCAGGGAATGCATGGAGGAGCAGCTGGAGAAGGAGGCGCGTTTTCGCCAGCTGATGGCCCACAATTCTCACGACTCTGCGATCGATACGGACTCTCTGGAGTGGGAGACGGAGACGGTGGAGTTTGAGAGGAGTACGGTACGTAATCGAGTCATCACAGCTGTGACGAACCTCCAAATTCAACAGTTCAACACCTCACCGTCTCTGATCTGACGTACAGGACGACATGGATTTGAGTGCTTTGGGTTTTGATATCGCCGAGGGTGTGAGCGACCCGTATCTACCCGGGGATTATGGGATATTCGTGAGCAAGGTGGACAAAGGAAGTATTGCGGAGGGCAGGTTGAGGTAGGTGGACTCTGCTTTCGGTGTCTCCTGTGAAACACTCATGTGCGATTCTAACCAGTGTTTATTATTACGGCAGAGTGAATGATTGGTTGTTGAAGATAAATGACGTGGATCTGGCCAATAAGGACAGGAAGCAGGTCATAAAGGCGGTGTTCAGCGGGGGCGGAGTCATCAATATGGTGGTGCGCAGGAGGAAGTCTCTGGGAGGACGGATGGTCACTTCTGTTCATCTGACGCTGGCGGGACATAAAGGTCAGATCGAGGGTCTTTGTCTTTCTGGACGCCCAGCAGATCCTCATCTCTGTTATACATCACTCTCTCTCTCTCTCTCTCTCTCTCTCTCTCTATCTCTCTGTCTGTCTTTCAGATTGTGGTGTTGGGTTGGAGAGCGGCGTGTTTGTGTCGTCTGTTTCTCCAGGCAGTCCCGCGGCCAGAGATGGTTCGGTGTGTCCCGGCGATCGGATTCTCAATGTGAGTCGACTCGTGCTTTTCTTTGCATCAGCACCAGTTCTCCAGGAGTCTCTGATTGGCTGATAGTGACGTGTTGCAAATGATGCAACCGATTCTCCCTACACTCTCAAACTATTTGAGTAAAACTACTTTTTTCTCTAAACTTAAATTTTTTTATATATATGTGACCCTGGAGCACAAAAGCAGTGTTAAGTCGCTGGGGTATATTTGTAGCAATAGCCAAAAAAACATTGTATGGGTCAAAATTATTGATTTTTCTTTTATGCCAAAAATCTTTAGGATATTAAGTAAAGATCATGTTCCATGAAGATATTTTGGTGTTGACAAGTGGCAAGTGACAAGATATATGGTGGTTTTCTCAATATTTAGATTTTTTTGCACCCTTAGATTCCAGATTTTCAAATAGTTGTGTCTCGGCCAAATATTGTCCTATCCTACATCAACGGAAAGCTTATTTATTCAGCTTCAGATGAAGTATAAATCACAATTTCAAAAAATTGACCCTTATGACTGGTTTTGCGGTCCAGGGTCACATATATAAATAACGACTTATTGTGAATAGTTTTATCAGGAATGTGATTTTTTTTTTAGTACTTATATATATTTACGTATTTTTTGACCTAAAGTATGACCCACGTGAATTAGTAAATCAGAAGAAAAAACTGCAGCATTTTCAAATGGATTTTAAAATAAACATATTTAATTTTTCTAACCATCTTCCCAAATTTGTAATGAGAATTATTTATAAATCTGTTGATGAATAAAGCTTTAATGTCTCCCAGCAGTTTTCTGCCAAAATAAAGGCTCTATGGTTTAACATTTGAAAGTAAAGAAATTAAGACATTATTATTATTATTATTTTACTAAACAACAGTAAAATTACAATACTACTGTTTATGGCTGTCTTAATTTCTTTAAAAATTAAATAAATGAATAAAGTATTTAATAATAATAATAATAATAATTATTATTATTATTAAATACTTTTTTATTTTACAGTACAACAGCATTGTAATAGTAAGATGCTTTTTATTGATTTGATTAAATTATATAATTTAAATAATGAATAACAATATTATTTTTTATAAATATTAATAAGTATTATATTATATTATATTAGTAAATTATATATACTTATGTATTACTACAACAGTAATATATTTCTTTATTGATTTGTTCAATTTTTATTTAAATAACAAAATACTTTGCATAATAATAATAATAATTATTACTATTATTGTTTTCCCTCATCATTATCATCATCATCATAATTATTATTATTATTATTATTATTATTATTATGAGGGAAAGCATGTTTTCCTTTTTTTTGTAATTTTGATCACTTGCCTGCTTTGTTTACCATTATTTTTCATGGTGCTTCATGGGATGTGTTCACTCATTGAAGAATTTAAGTACACAATCTTTTTATGTACAGAAACAATTAAAGTACACAGATTTCTGCCTTGTATTCATGCCATATGCTTTTTTCCCTTCAAATCATAGTTTGTAATGTTCATGTCAGAGCTAAATATTTGGTTCACTGCCTTAAATAAAGTTTTGAAATGCCTATGGAGAGCAGGTATGAGAAAAATGCAAATAGATCCCAAACTGCTTAAAAAGTGGGCCACACTCTTAAATTGGGAGGATCTGATTAGTCGATAGAGCAGAGGTTGATTTGCATGTATTAGAGTAAATACAGGCAATACAGAGTGAGATCTCTGAGGTAAATTAATATGTCACGCTGTGTTTCGAGTATATATGTTGTGATTATTTTAAAGTTTTTTTATTTTTTCTGGCAGATAAACGGGATATCACTGGATAATAAATCAGTGAGCGAATGCGAGAGCCTCCTGCGGAGCTGCAGAGACTCGGTTTCTCTTTCCCTCCTGAAGGTGAGACATTATTGATCATTATTGATTATTTACCTCCTTTTTTATGAGAGGAATTCATTCAGCGTACTCACTTCCGTATATTTTTCTGTATCCCAGTTCTTTCCACAGAGTCTGTCGGGTCAGAGTATCGCTGAGAGCCAACGTGACTGTGAACGAAACTCGTCAGCGGATCACCTGCGGCCCTGCAGGAAGCAGCCCACCCATAAAGACATGTACAGCCCCACGCGTGACGTGGAGAGCGAGCGCGGTCAGCGCGGGACACTGTATCGCTCAGAGCCGTATCATGAGATCTGCTGCCTGCATCCCACCTCCAAACGAGCCCTCACCTTTCACCCCGTTTCCCCCGGCGACTGCATCACCGTGCAGATGAGTCAGGAGAGACGATGCATCCCGCAGAAACAAAGCGGCGGCACTTGGCCCAAAATGGTAGCGGTTGCCATGACAACAGCTGAGAGCATCCCACCGCTCTCTATTTTTAAGACCCCAAAGAAGCGGAAGTCGATATTCGACGCAGACATGTTCAAACGGCCGGAGACGCCCTCCAAGCTGGATTACCTCAGTTTGTCCCAGATGCCCAAACATTCCCCGCAAAGCTCCTGGATTGAGGCGGCGCCGCAGATCCCGCCCGACCCGCCCAAACGCAGCGACTCATTCAAGTTCAAACACAAACCGCAGGGAAGCTCCGCCTCCGATTCGACTATCACCACCGGCTCGCCCCCGGCCACGCCCATTCAGACCACGCCTACAGACAAAACCAGTCCTGATTTTGAAAACCGAGACCGTAATGGGAATGTGCTTCAGAGACAGGGCTCTGGCGGCGGGTCGTTTGTGGAGGATGTGCCTGGACAGGGCGCAGATGAACTGGAGATGAGGAGAGGAAGGCCAAACTCTGCTCCTGCCCAGCGCCGCAGTCTCACGCCACTTAAGATGCCGTTTTCACAGGTACTGCACCTTTAACACCTGTAACACACCTGACAAACAGCGCCTGTAACACACCTTACAAACAGCGCCTGTAACACACCTTACAAACAGCGCCTGATTAATGGGAAGTCAGCGGATCAGCTGCGGCCCTGCAGGAAGCAGCCCACCCATAAAGACATGTACAGCCCCACGCGTGACGTGGAGAGCGAGCGCGGTCAGCGCGGGACACTGTATCGCTCAGAGCCGTATCATGAGATCTGCTGCCTGCATCCCACCTCCAAACGAGCCCTCACCTTTCACCCCGTTTCCCCCGGCGACTGCATCACCGTGCAGATGAGTCAGGAGAGACGATGCATCCCGCAGAAACAAAGCGGCGGCACTTGGCCCAAAATGGTAGCGGTTGCCATGACAACAGCTGAGTTCTTTCTTGTGCTGAACACAGAAGAAGATATTTTGAAGAATGTGGATAACCAAACACTTGCTGGTCCTCATTGACTTTGATAGAAGGAAAAAAAAATGCTATGGAAGTCACTGGGTACCAGCAACTGTTTGGTTATCCACATTCTTCAAAATAACTTTTATGTTCAACAGAACAAAGAAACTCATTCAGGTTTAAAATGCTTTTTCCGTGATAAAATCGTGAATCGTAATTTTCCTGAAAAAAATCGTGACATGATATTTTTGCCATATCGCCCACCCCTAATTATAACTAATATATATATATATTTTTTTTTTTGCAGTACAACAATATTATTGCAATAGCAATATATTTCTTTATTGATCTGTTTTAATTTTTGTAATTGAAATAATAATAAAAATAAAATATTGGTTTGAATAATAATAAAAATTAATTGGAGGGGATTTTGTTGGACTTTTCCCTCTTTTCCTCACTTTCCTTCGCTTTTAAATAGCTTGTAAATACCCGTGTGCATTTTACTTTCGAATTTGTGGCAATTCTGTGTCAATTGCTTGAATTGACAACAAAACAGTACAACGACAAACTCACTTATATTAAACATAGAACTTTATTAACAAACCGAATAAAAATACACCATGCTATAGGCCTAATATAAAATAACAAATAACTTACACAAAGTTTAAATATAGAAAACTGAAAATCAGCAAACACTGTGGAAATAAATAAATAAGAAACATAGAATGTTTATTAGCAAAACTAATAAGAAAGCTTGGAGGCACGGCATACACCTTGACGTAAAATAATATAAATAAATTACACAAAGTTTAAATAAAGTAAAAATCAGCAAACACTGTGGAACCAAGAAACGAATGTTAAAAAAAACGTCCAAAATCACAATTGAAAAAAATAAAAATAAAAATTTTTTTTTTGCATAATCGTTATATTGACTAGCCAACTTATCTGTGCACCTTCTAACCGGTGCTGTACCTGTACCTGAAGTGTGATAATCTTCACTTCCTCGTCTCTTTTCCTCTGCTGCAGAGCTTCTCTCATGATGAACACTCTCCTGAGCCTGTGGATCTGGTTCGGTTTTCTCCTTTCCGTTCAAATCGTCACAGCTTCTCGCCTGTACAAGCACGTGAGTTTGAAACACCTGCACAACTATATTAGTTTTAGGAATAGCGGAGTCAAAAATGAAAATGTAGAACACAAAAGTTGACGTTCATGCTGCTTTCTTCTGTTCAATGAAATCCATTGATTTCCTCTGTATAACTTTTTAAAACAAGTTAAAACAATACATTTATAAATGCAATGATGTCAAAAACATGTATTTGTGTGTCTAGACACCGCTCCCAGAACGGTGTCTCCCTACCCCGCTGTGACCGCAGTGATGAGGAACCCAGTGTACACGGCCTGGAGTCACTGCGTCAAAACCACCAACTCTCCGTCAGTTCCAGCACACACATACACTCAAGTCAGGTACACTAAAGTTGAAAAAGTGAAAAAGCATAATAGGACCCCTTTAAAAGAAAAAAATTTAATAAATAAAATGACAGGAGCGTTTCAAAGTGGATTATTGGAACACTAGTGTGCAAACTTTTTTCCTACAACATGACAAGCTAATAGCATGGTTGTCAGCATTAAAAGGTAGGCTATTGATGCTTTTTGCCGTGCAAATTTAGTTTGTGATGAAAATAACAGTACGTTTTCTTCAGTTATTTTACCTACGGATCGCTGCATTTCTTACAGATTTCTGCTCATTCGAAATCGGATGCAGATGAAGTAGCACTGTATAAGATTACATTTGTTTGAATGCATTATTGAGAGAGCGATTGCGTGTGAATAATTGTTGTACCTGTTTAAATCATGATTTCACCTGAAAATATTCAGTATCTAGACTCTAGAGGGAACAAACTAATTCCTTAATAACTACCCTATAATTTCCCGCGACCCGACTTTTAAAAAAAAATCCGCTCCTCACTCCATTCGAAATCACACCGCTCCGCTCACATACTCTGGTACACACACACACACACACACACTCTCTGATGAATCACGTCTGTTCTGATGCGAGACGCTGCCTCTCTCTGTTCTCGAGTGCAGTCCGCAGCACCAGGGCCGATGGAGTGTGGATCTCAACCACAAGCGCTCCGCTGAGCTCTTCGACGGCTCCCGCGGTTCGGTTCAGCACAACACCAACTCCCTGCCCTCCAGCGCCAGACAGGGTCTGTATCCCAAACGCCACACGCACTAGCACTGCTCATCTCATATTTGGTGATGTTCTGTAGTCAGCATAACATGTGCACTGATATAATTGCCACTTGTCAACAGTAGAGAAACTTTAACTCCTTGTGTTTTTACACCAAAATAGAAGCTCTGTGGTTTAATGTTGAACCAATAGAGACATTTATTATTATTACTGATATTATTATTATTACTGATATTATTATAAGCATGTACCTGAGTGGGTTCGCAACTTTGTCTTTTGAACCCTGACGAGTTTTCATCCCTGTTTTTAGTTTCCGTTTATTTAATGACAAAATCTGTTGTGAGTGATTGGTAAAACTGTCTAATCATAACTACTAAGATAAAGTCTTTTTGATTAATGAAAAGTCTGTGATTGACACTCGCGGTCTAATAAATGCAATCTGTGATTGTTATCTCAAGTCTGTAGTCAGTAATTGTGGATGAATCTGAAGTCAAACTACAGTTGGCACTTAAACGCAGGAAGGGAGCAATTAAATTACACGCGCTCCTTCTTAGCCGAGGGCAATTATTCTAATTACCAGAAAGTGCAATCAAAAATACAAACGCAAACAAAAATATAACGTACAAATAGGCAGAAAACGAAATATTCCTTCCTAGCAGCAAGTAATAATTCAAACAGCAGATCTATAAACAAGTATTACGCAGAACACTCACGTGCAGCCGTCTGTCTCTTCTGTTGATTAATCGCTTAGCCCGTTTTATACGTATTATAAGCATGTACCTGAGTGGGTTCGCAACTTTGTCTTTTGCACCCTGACGAGTTTTCATCCCTGTTTTTAGTTTCAATTTATTTAATGACAAAATCTGTTGTGAGTGATTGGTAAAACTGTCTAATCATAACTGCTAAGATAAAATCTTTTTGATTAATGAAAAGTCTGTGATTGACACTCGCGGTCTAATAAATGCAATCTGTGATGGTTATCTCAAGTCTGTAGTCAGTAATTGTGGATGAATCTGAAGTCTGTCACTTGTGATTGATAATGATTGTGTTTGTGTCTGTAGGTTTGTCTCAGTACCGCGAGCAGCGCATTAAGATTCCCTCCACCCCTCGTTACGCGCGATCCGCTCACGGCTCTGATAGAGGTGCTGATCTCTCTGATTTACAGCATGCTTCCTGTGCTGTTACATGGATGTACAAATAATTGTACAAATCATTTTGTTGTGTTTCAGGATCACTGTCTCACTCGGACTGCAGCAGCCCCAGTCTGGTAACTCCGCCCCTCTCTCCTCTGGACGCCGCCTCCTTCACCAGCAGCCAATCACAGGGCTCCATCTCCGCCCAGACCAGGCTGTCAGTCAGCCCTGTGCCAATAGACAGGAGGAGGGACAGGTAGAAATAGAAATAATCAAAATGAACCTTCTGTCATCATTTACTCACCCTCATGTTGTTTCAAACCCATTTGCTATTATTTTTCCCTGGAACATGAAAGGAAAAAATCATAATTCTTTTCCATACAACAGTAAAATTATTTAGACTTATTAGACTTGTGCAGTGTATTCCAAGTCTTCTGAAGTCATATGATGCTTTGTGTGAGGAACAGACTCAAATTCATGAATTACAGAAATCAAATATGAGCTCTTTTGAGTTTAACATAAGAAACATAATCATATGGGTCTATAATAACATGAGGGTGAGCAAATGTGGTGCATTTGTCTTTATCTTGCATTCAGTAGTTTGGGCCGTTCTCCTCCTCCTCCTTTTCCTCATAGTTTACTTTACTCAGATCTGCTGGACTCCTTATTCTCCTTTCTAGTCTGTCTGCTCTTCTGCTCCATTTCTCTCTCTGTTCTCCTTCCTGCTCCAGATGTGTGTTGCGTAACAGATCTTACTTGAAGCTTTCTCGAGCTCAGAGATCGTGGTTTGCATCTTTACGGACTCTGAGGTTTGTTCACTATGCAGTGAGAGCACAAAAGCAAACTCTGTTTAGGCTTCATTCACAAATAATATAGATGTGTGTGGTGTTACTAGGGTTGGGTATTGTTTGGGTTTTTTAAGATACCGGTGCCAAATCAATACTTTTAAAACGGTACCGGTGCCTGAACCGATACTTAAAAAAATAATAATACTCAAAATAGGATGGATTGGCCATTTTTGAGCGCTATAAACACATTTAATGTCCGTTTCATTCATACTGGACGCCAGAGGGTGCCCTTGCGCAGAAACTCCACATATGCATCACAGAAGTAATAGGACTCTGGAAATCCCTATACTCTTTGCTAATATGGATAAAGGCATTGCTATCGCTGTAACAGAGTAAACAGAAGATATAAACGTTTTGAACGATAAGACAATAAACACTCGACTGCGACAATGTATAGTTTATCTGTGTTATTTAAGACATCTTTGGTATTTTCATCATAATTAAGTATATTTATAATCCATTGCTAATCAACATAGTCTTTTTACCATATGCTTTTTACAGTATAGAGCATATTTTCTGCCTCATTCTGTGACAAGAAGCCACATCAGATCACAGAAGGAAGCAGTTGTGGAGTAAAAACGTTATAGTGTTCTCTTTTGTTGGACAACAGGTTTAGAAATGCTTCTCATTGCAAGTCATTACAAGGGAAGTTTAACTTTAGTAGGGTGACCATATTTTAGTTTTTCAAAAAGAGGACAGTAGGGGGCGGGTTCGTGGGCGGGGCTTCGCCTAACAGTATAAGTAGGGAGTTTTTTTTGTTTTTGTTTACTTATTTTGTTTTTATAATAAATAAAAAGAAAACAAGTAGAAATAATAGAAAAAGAATAGATAATGCAAGTGTTAGAAGGTCATTATTTATAATAAATAAAAAGAAAAGTAGAAAGAATAGAGAAAGAATAGAGAATGCTAGTGTTAGAGGCTCTTCTTTCTTTATAAATAAAACAAGTAGTTAGAATAGAAATAGAATAGAGTGCAAATGTTAGAGGGTCAAGTTT
>NW_015655581.1:512800-515426 GCF_001515625.1 Sinocyclocheilus rhinocerous | reverse complement strand
CAAGTGTAATTACTGCATTCACGCGCTCCTCGGATGCTCTCATTTCCCTTTCCGACTTGCTTTCGTGAATTTTCTCAGTCGAGAAATTATTTTTCACGTGCGGTGCCGGTGATCCTTACGTCCGTTTCGGAGAACAAATATTTCAATCGATCGCTCAAGCATTTAAGTGGCACCAAAATGAGGCACCGAAATCTGCGTTCTGATTCGGTTCTAGTACATACCGGTAGCATAGGTATGGCACCGGGTTTCGGTACCCAACCCTAGGTGTTACGGTTCAGTTTTTCATCTGTTTTTTTTTCTGTTTTCATGTTATGTCATGTCCCTTTAAATGCACACTATTGAGATGTGACCTGATGTTATTTATCACCGAAAGTAACTTAGGGCTGCAACAACTAGTCAATAAAATGCATAATAATCGTTAATCAATAATAATGAAAATAATCGTCATTAATTCAAATATTCAAAATGAATATTCTGCAAAATGAATATTCAAATATTATAAATAAATTTAGAAAGCATCTGTGAAATGCTGTTACTTATCACTGAAATATTTTAAATTCTGATTATTTTCATTATAATTGATTGAATATCGATTACGTCACTTCACAGACCTGAATATCACGCTTCTGTGTACAAAACACATCTGAAATGTGCCAGAGGACACAGACGGAGCACAAGTGCACAAACCAAGTCATCAGAAGACATATTAAAATGCTACATGTAACATAAGTAATTGTATTTTATGAGTGCAAACTCATTAACAGTAACTATAAAGGGATTATTGTAATGGGGTGTAAATATTTTAATTTTAAAACTGTGGCAAGCAGTTTTTTTATGTTTATATTAGAGCTGCACGATTATGACAAAAATCATAATTGTCAGTTATTCCCTTGAAATTGTAATTGCGATTATTAATTATGATTATCACAATTTACATTACAAATTACATATTTATACAATTGTGAATATGAATATAAACAAGCTGAAAACACTGAAAAACTTTTATTGCTTTTCTATAGCATTAAGCCTCAAATGTCAACTATACATCGGATTGGTTTCTTCTTTAAATAAAAAAAGTAAAAATATGCATGGTATTATAATGTTATACTAAAACGAAAATTAAAACAATGGAAAAACCCTTAAGATAACCTGAAGAAAGACAAAAACACATCTTAAGCACGCAGAATAACATAAGTGGACTTGAATGATTTCGTAATTGTGACATGCGGTGAATAAATGATGACAGAATTTAAATTTTTTTTGGGTGAACTATCCCTTTAATGTTTTTATAATTATTATTTATTTTTTTTAATGAAATGATACTCTAAATAACAAACTAAATATGCCAGCAGATGGCGGTAAATGTCTTTGAGTCATTCGATTCGTTCAAACGGCTGATTCATTCAGGAATTCAGTAAACGGCTCTCTTTATGAATGGGTCTTTGAATCATTGATTCACTCGATTCGTTCAAAACGTGGATTCATTCAGAAACTCAACACCGCTGTGTTGCTCGGAGACGCACAACAATTCTGCTTAAAACAATGGAAAAACCCTTAAGATAACCTGAAGAAAGACAAAAACACATCTTAAGCACGCAGAATAACATAAGTGGACTTGAATGATTTCGTAATTGTGGCATCCGTGATTGTAATCGCGATTAGGAATTAGATTAATTGTGCAGCCCTAGTTTATATTTGAACCCTTTTTACACAATGCATAGCATTAGCTTTTAATTTGTACATTGTTTCTATAACTTGTATATATACTATTTATGATTACAAATTTTAATGTTGGGTGTGATTTAATCAAGTAGACATTACAAATTGTAGCTTTAGAAAGAAATATTTTACTTGTTTCAACAAAATTTATTACACAAACATTTAGGCTGCAATGGCCTAACATAAACTATGGAACATAAAAGAAGATAATTTTAGAAACATATCAGTAACCTCTATTTTTTGTTCATACAATGAAATTCATTCAGAAACTCAACACCGCTGTGTTGCTCGGAGACGCACAACAATTCTGCTGTGGCTTTAAATGTAATGTTCTCTGCAAAATTGAGCAAAAACATAATATTGTGTTTAAAATATAACAAAATAATAACTTCTTATTTACTGAACTGTTGTATAAAATCACATTTAAGCTCGTGATAGATCGGGACAAAATCAGCACTCCTGTGATATTGCTCTCGCTGCTGTGATATATATAAATATGAGACAAAACTCATACAGGGGCATTTTTTGCACCAATATCTTGAATTTTAGGGCATAACTGCATTTATGTAGTTGTTTTCCTGCATCATATTTGTTAACAGTCACCTGAATGAAATGTAAGATGATGTACAGGTCTGGGGGCGGGGCCAGTGCGTTAACTGCGTTAAAAAATATTTTAATCACGTTATTTTTTTCATAACTAATTAATTAAGTTAACGCTTTAAACTGACAGCCCTAATATATATATATACTATTTTCATTTATTTATATACCATTTATGATTACAGATTTTAATGTTAGGTGCGATTAATCACGATTAATTACAGAAAAATTTGCAATTTAATTAGTTATTTTTTTAATTAATTGATGTGTGTGTGTGTGTGTGTGTGTGTGTATATATATATATATA
>NW_015655581.1:496238-512536 GCF_001515625.1 Sinocyclocheilus rhinocerous | reverse complement strand
TATATATATATATATATATATATATATACTATATATATTAGTGCTGTCAATCGATTAAAAAAGAACAAAGTAAAAAATAGTGTGTTTAATCAACTAAGCAGTTGCGTTTAATCTGATTAATCAAAGAAATAATGAACAGATTAACCAAGTCTACCGGCTCAAGTTAAATATTTCCATTTATACTTACAGTTTATCCATTTGGCAGACGTTTTTAATCACTTTGAACTAAAGTCTGTAGCTTTTTACATGCTTTTTACATTTTTACTGTGCTGTCTGTCAGAATGTCACAGATAATATTAATAAAGCCTGAGCCTGGAATATTTTCATACATCATACAACAGCTGAACACCAAACTCTGATGCAAACCTGCTATTCTGTACATAACTGAAAACGGCAGTAAATGAATGTGTGAGCGACTGATAGTTCGGGCCTGTTAGATTCCTCTGAGACGGACTCTTTTGATGGACGGTTGCCCATATTGTGTGTTTTTGCATTTTAGGCCGAACATAGAAGAGCCTCGGTGTGTCACTATTCCAAAAGGGGCGGAGCCTCTGGGCATCTCTATAGTGGGTGGGGAGAATGGCGGCATCTTTGTTTCCAAGGTAACGGGAGGCAGCATCGCTCAGCAGCACCACCTGGAGTTTGGAGATCAGCTGCTGGAGGTGCGTCAGAAAACACTGTGAGAAATACAGAGCTGCTGCTTAAATCAAGCACGTGTGAATCTCTCTCTCTCTGTCTCTCTCTCTCTCTCTCTCTGCAGTTTAACGGCATTAATCTCAGGAACGCCACCGAGCAGCAGGCCAGACTCATCATTGGGCAGCAGTGTGACACCATCACCATACTGGCGCAGTACAACCCACACATGCACCAGCTGGGCAATCACTCCCGCTCGAGGTACACACACACCGTACACGTGACTCTGTCATGCTTTTGAAACGTGGTATGAGTGTCCTGACATGTTCATTTGTGCCAGCTCCCGGATGGAGTCGTCCATAAGCTCTCACTCTACGCCCGACACGCACTCCAACATAGACACGCTCAGCGAACAGGACGAGGGCACCATGACCCCGCCCTCCAAACAGGCCACGCCCACAGCCAGCCCTCACAGGTAACAAACACACCGGGTCTCGTTCACAAAGAATTACGTGGATTATTTTGTATTTGTATGCAACCGAATTCTGCGGGTCTTAAAAAGGTCTTAATTCACCCTTCAACAAATTAAGGCCTAAAAAGCTCTTTAAAGCAGAGCAGAAAGTCTTAAATTCATAAAGTCATGGCATTAAATATTGAATGCACTGCAAAAAATGAACATTTCCTCAGTACTTTTGTTTTGGTTTCAAATACAAATATCTAAACATCCTTAAATCCAGATACATTTACTTGAGCTGCAAAATGAAGATATAAAGTCTTGCTTTCTGAGAAATTGAACAATTAAATGAGTTTATGCTTAAAACAAGAACAAATATCTGTCACTGGGGAATGAAAACTTGTTTTTCTTTTGAATTAAGTTGAATTAAGCCCACTGACTGATATTTGTTCTCACTTGATTTTCTCGTAAAACAAGAGTCTTTAGACATTTGCACTGGAAAACAAGACAAAAATACTGAGGATAAACATCACTTTTTTTGTACATTTATTCCTTAAATTTTCTTTGAAATGTCTTTAAAAATCTCAAATTCACTTTCACAAAACCTGCAGAAACCCAATAAAATAAAAAATTTAATAAATAAAAATAAAAAATCAACTTTTCATTTTAGCGGTTTGCCAAGGCAACGTTTCTCATTTTAGTTTAGTTTAATTTGATGTACTAAAAATAAAATAATAAAAAATTTCATTAATAAAAACTATATAGACACAAATAAAAAATTACTAAAACTTTAACTGAAATTAAAATGAAAACAGAAATTATAAAAATAAAAATACGATGCAAAATATTAATAAAAATGTGCTTTTTTGTGTGTGTGAGATTTCAGTTGTTCCTACATTTATTTGTAGATTGAGAATACATTTCTGGTGAATCTCCAAAAGATTTGTTTGTGAAAATGCTTGCACACACACATCAATTATTTTTCTCTCACTGTCATAAGCGTTGCGTCCTGCTCTGATTGGTCTAACTGTGCGGTCTGCTCTGTGATTGGCCAGGGATCGGAGCGAGGGCAGGAAGCAGGCGGAGCCAAGGCTGGTGGTGCTGAGGAAGACTCAGGTGGATCTGGGGCTGAAGATCTGTGGAGGAAACCTGACGGGGGTTTTCGTGGAGACTCTAGAAGAGGACAGTCCTGCTCGAGGAGCCAAAGGCCTGCAGCCTGGAGACCTGATCCTGGAGGTACTGGTCTGGATGGTGCAGAGAGGAGAAGAACCAGTCTCACGTTACCCTGTTTGACAGTGTGCTGGATGGTGTTGTGATGTCATTTCCTGTTTGCAGTGTAACTCCGTGAGTTTGAAGAAAAAGACTGCTGAGGAGGTGTATCTGGAGATGCTGAAACCCTCGGAGAACGTCACCCTCAGAGTCCAGCACCGACCCGAGCTCTTCAGGAGGGTCAAAGACGCACCTGCAGACGGTTTTTACATCAGGTAACGGACTGAAACCTGTCTGTTCATGAGTTTCGACTGGAATACAGAATCATCCTTCCTTAATTATTCTATTAATTATAAAGATTAATGTCATTTATTGCATTGATTCTGATTGGTCAGTTGCTGCATTTTGTGGTCTAATATTTGTGTGCAATGACACTAAACTGTACTATTGTTTTTTTCCTTTGTAGAAATTTATTTGCATATTTATTAGTTTGCTTCATATTCCTAATGAGCCTGTCTGGGCTAATTATGTGATAATGATCAGACTGTTTTTCGTGAGCGATATATTAACTCATTTTTCTGGACATTTTAATTGACAATTAAATTTCATAAAGAGCACAACTAGATTCATGGATCTCTTTAGTCTTGTGAGATCAACATGTGACATTTTCAAGTAAATATTATTTTTATGTTTTGTTTTATTGGTGGATAAAAAAATTCTTCTTTCCTTGTTTACTATTATTTATTTATTTGTTTGTTTGTTTAAATTTACCATATGTAATAATATAGTTAGTAATTAGTAAAAATATATAAGCAAAACATTTATATTGTTTTTTATTTATATTTTACATTTTCTAATATTTATGTATTTTCTGTTTTAATTTTAATTTTAGTTAGTTTTAGTAATGTTGTTGTTTTTGTTTATTTTATTTATATATATATATATATGTGTCTATATAGTTTTTATTATTTTTTTTTAATGATTAAGTTTTTTTGTTTATTTGAAAAATGAAAAATCTATCTAAATGTTAATATATCCGTTAATGTTTATTTTTTAATTTATTTAATAATTTTTTTTTTTTTTTAAGGATTTAGTGTTCGTTTTCGTTAACAATAATAACCCTGCCACATATAAATCTTTACTGACCACAATAACTGCTTGGTTGAAACAGAGCAAATAGGTAAATATTAAGAGATATTATTGATATGTTATTATGGCCCTGCTCTTCTGACTGCGTGATGCTTTTCATATTCTTACTCTTGATCGGTTTGTCTTTCAGGGCGCTGTTTGACCATGTTGGTGATTTGGAGCAGGAGCTGAGTTTCAAGAAGGATGATATTCTCTACGTGGACGACACGATGCCGGGGGGGAATCTGGGCTACTGGTTGGCATGGCAACTGGACGAGAACGCACAGAAGCTGGTGCGCGGACACGTGCCCAGCAAGTGCATGTACGTCTGTCTATATGTGGTGTTCATGTAATCATCACTGCTTTTGTTTCCTAAGTAAACAGGAAGAATGTGTTCCTTGTCAGGCTGTTTAAAATGCGATTCACATGATATAATTGCATGTAGTGTCGACAAAACTATACATTTTTCGATACATATCAATACTGAAATATCTGAAATGAAACATACATGTGTTTATAGCGCTCAATAATGCTCACACAACCCTATTTTGGGTAAAAATAGGAAACATAATACTTCTCTCTATAGAAATGTGAAGTAAACAAATGAAAATCCTTCAGTTTTTTCTCCAGTGTACAGGAGTTTTTTTTTTTCTTAGTGGATTCATAAGAGGCTCATATTTCATATTAAAGACATGGACTGATTTTGCATACCTCCTGACAAAAATTAAGAAATTGCTGTCACAGATTTTTTTCATAATAATATAATATTTTATAATAAAACCTTTTCTAATGATTTATAGTTTTAGGCGTCCTCCGTAGTTTTCCGTAAAATACAAATTTTCTGTAAAATAATAATAATAAATATTCTAATTATATTTATACTTAAATGCTCTTTTTTTGTATGAAATGGTATTATTACCATAGTCATATTTTTTTTTATTTTGTTTAATATTTTTGCATACCTCCTGACAAAAATTAAGAAATTACTGTCACAGATTTTTATGATAATATAGTATTTATAATAAAACATTTTCTAATAATTTGTAAAAAATTTACTTAAATGATTTTAGCAAATGGCTGCAATATAACAAAGAGTGAAAAATTTAAGGGGGTCTGAATACTTTCCGTACCCACTGTATATATATATATATATGTTATTTATTTATTTTTTCAATTCCCATGGAATCGAAAATGGTATTGACTATCAGTAGTTTTCAAGGTATCGTATCTAGGTTAGAAATTGCAGTATCGTGACAGCACTAATAGCATGCATGTATCTTTTAAAAAAAAAATTTATTATGCAAACAGATATACAATTTATCGGTGGCAAATCAAATACAAAATAACCCAGGTCAACAAAACATACATGACAGCCAACATGATTTGAGTGAGTGAGTGAGTGAGAGGGGTGGAAGTATATAAACAAAGGAACATATAGAAAAGTACAACAGACAACAATAGTAGAAAACCGTAATAGTACTAGTAACAATGACATGCATGTATCTTAAGAGTATGTTGTTTGTGTGTGTGCAGGATAGATCAAGAATCCCAGCAGCGGTACAGCGTCACGGACGGTAAGGACGACAGCGGTTCCGGTAAAACGCTCTCAGCCGCAGCGCGCCGATCCTTCTTCCGCCGTAAACTCAAACACAAACGCAGCAGCTCCAAAGACGGCCGTGATGCTCCGGCGGCAGACGCCGTCAGCACAGACTCCATGCCCTTCATGGACGGTGAGAAACGACACGCGTGTAGAGAGTAAACCGTCACGTTCGCCCTCAGCGTGCCTCATATCCTCTGTGTTTGTTCAGACTGTCTGAGCCCGGCGTATCAGCGCGTGCAGAAAGTGGAATCGACCAATCGCAGGTCGGTGCTGATACTGGGGCCCCTCGTCGAGCCAATCAAAGACATGCTGCTCAGAGAGGCTCCTGGGAAATACTGCCGCTGTTTACCTGGTGAGACCTACTGACATTTAATGGAGTTTAAAGCATTCAGAACAACTGTACGATGATTGGTTTTCAGTTTTGGTTTGTTACGACTGCAGGATAATAAAAAGATGATGTTGAATTATTTCTCACTCACTCTTCGTGTTGTTCAGAGGGGATGAAGGCGACCCAGCAGGCCATCGAGCGAGGCGTCAAAGACTGTCTCTTCATCGATTACAAGCGCCGGAGCGGCCACTTTGATGTGACGACGGTGGCGTCCATTAAAGAAATCACCGAGAAGGTGCGAGCCACGTCAGGCTCTTGCTGTCCCAAACACTTGACTGAATTATTTTCAGCTTGAAGAGAATACATTTACAGATATCCGAACCGATGTCATGAATATGTGTTACGTTTTGCTTAAAGACAACAAAAATCTACAAATTTTAGAACCATTTGAAAATGAGAATCACGTCTGAGCATGATGAGAATCACAAAACACCCAAAATAAAAACAACAGGACACGTCAAGATGGAGAAATCTGGGTTGAAAGTGGCTTATTGTCATTTATATACATTTATTCATTTGTCAGACACTTTTTATGCAAAACAACTAACAAATGAGGAAATTTAGCATGAAATTGTCTTGAAAATAATGCATCAATGGCCAAAAATTGTAGTGGTTCCTCTTTATGTAGAACATAAGTAAATAAATATTATTATAACTTTATTTACTATTATATATATATAATATATTTGTATTTATTTTCTGTTATTTTTGTTTTGTGGTGAAAAGTAACCTGTAACCATGAGATTTATATGCATCTGGAAAGCATATTATTCATTTATCAGATACTTTTTACGTAAAACAACTAACAAAAGAGGACATTTGTCAGGAAATTGTCCTTAAAATAATGTATCAATGCTGAAAAGTCTTAATCGTTCTAAAATAATTTTCATTCTCTTATGTAAAACATAATATTATTATAAAATTATTGTATTAATTAGTGTAATTAATAATGTATCTATTATTATACAAATTTATTATTATTATTATTATTATAACCAAATAATAATAATAATACATAATATTTTTTATTTTATTTTGGGATGAAATTTTGACATTTTCATGAGATTCACATTTATTTGTATATTACTCCAGAAGTGGTCTCATTCTTCAGCTGTGCTGAGGTCATGCTGTCTCTCTCTTTCTCAGGACTGTCATTGTCTGCTGGACATTGCACCTCATGCTATCGAGCGCCTGCACGTCGTCAACATTTACCCCATCGTCATATTCATACGATACAGAAACGCTAAGCAGATTAAGTGAGTGACGTCTGCCTTTAGATGTTTGCATAAACAAGTGCTCATTTAGGCTCATTTACTGTATGTCTCATATTGTTTTTTTCCTCTGATTATTTTGTCTTTCGCTTTCTCTCATCATTGCATCTTTAGATTGCATGCAACGCAATGTCTGAGTTTTTGTGAAGTCCAAGTCAGTCAGAAAGACTCGATTTGAATCAGTCTAATGACTCGCTCTACTAGAGCCACACTGAGCTCAATCAATGAATTTGATTACTGCAAATGAGGCCAGAAATTAACATTTAGCTGTGCATTCAAATGCATTTAATTAGCAGTAGCTGTGTCTGTACTGAGTCTGTGTTTAATTCACTCAGGGAGCAGAAAGACCCCGTGTATCTGCGAGACAAAGTGTCACAAAAACATTCCAAAGAGCAGTTTGAGTCTGCGCAGAGGATCGAACAAGACTACAGCAAATACTTCACAGGTCTGAGACGTGCACATGCATGCGTTTACACGATTACGCACACGACGGCGTGCTGGTGAGTGATTTGTGATGCCGTTCTGTTGCAGGCGTCGTCCAGGCCGGCAGTCTGTCCAACATATGCACTCAGATCATGTCCATCGTGGACCAGGAGCAGAACAAAGTGCTTTGGATTCCTGATGGAAGCATGTGAAGAACCACACACATCCTTCACAACACACGCTGAAAATGATTTTCTTACTTAGTATTTTTTGTCATTTTTCATTACAAATATCTAAAGATTCTTAAATTACGTTTAAGGAAACAGATTTGAGGTATTAAGTCTCGTTTTCTGAAGAATTCAAAATTCTTTCAGTGGTATAAGAAAAATAATCAATTTGTAAAAATTTTTTTTTAAAAACAATAGTTCATTAAAAAATGAAAATGTGCTGAAGATGTGCTCACCCTCAGGTCATCCCAGATTAGGATGAGTTTGTTTCTTCATCAGATTTGGAGAAATGTAGCATTGCATCAGTGTCTCAGCAATGGATGCTCTGCAGTGAATGGGTGCCGTCAGAATGAGAGTCCAAACAGTTGATAAAAACATCACAATAATCCACAAGTAATCCACAGCACTCCAGTCCATCAGTTAACATCTGGAGAAGACAAAAGCTGAAACTAATCCAGCATTAAGACGTTTTTAACTAAATCACGAGTCCATAATCCATAATAACACTTCCTCCAGTGGAAAAGTGGTCTGGTCTGAATCAGGAGAGAAATCTGCACAGATCAAGCAGAGTTTACAAGCCAAAACAAGATGTTATCTGATGGACTGGAGTGGTGTGGATTATTGTGATGTTTTTATCAGCTGTTTGGACTCTCATTCTGACGGCACCCATTCACTGCAGAGCATCCATTGCTGAGAAAGTGATGCAATCACATCGCAACTATTCCTTTAAGAAGGTTAAGATATTCATACAAGACAAAAATACTGAGTAAGAAAACAATTGTTTTGCAGTGTAATAACACATCGCTACCACTGTTGCAACACTCCACTGCTGTTAAACTCACTACGACACCACTAGGGCTGGACGCTATATCAGATATTCATGAAATATTAAGTGCTTAATGAGCAGCTATGAATTTCCTAATTGTTTAATATGCTTTTATTTGGTTAAGCTTCATGATTGATTCAATGAAACTCTGATTCAATGATTAGTTTGCATCATCACTCAGAAATGTCTCTTTGTTGCTTATAAATATAATTTAATGTAAATATTGCTGAGTGAACAAACACACCTCGCACACACAAACTCTCAGGCAATGATCACAACTGTTAGACAGTCGTATGTGACGTGCGCGAGCAGCAATATCCTCCTGTTTTCTCTGTGGTAACACTAATTTATGAGGGCTTTCATGTAGTTCTTCATGTTTACAGAGGTGATGTTTAAGAACCAGCTTACTTGAATGTTTAACTTCATGTGTCTGTCCCCGCGTGGGTCTGATCCGATCGGTGCATGCTAGTTCGACACAGACGCTCAATTTACGGTTTTCTGGGGTTAAAAATACTGACTGTTAAGTTTGTTTTCGTGTTTAAGGGTTCCTTCACCCCGAAATGAAACTTCTGTCATCATTTATTCAAGCCTATATTCTGTGGAGCACAAAAGCAGATGTTTAGCAGAACGTTTGAGCTGCTCTTTTCCACACAATGAAAGCCGACAGGTTGCCATGCTTCAAAAAGCACAAAAGCACCATCAAATAATGTCATTTTGAGGTTTTTTTTTGTCACTCAAGAGTTGTCATGAATCAGAATAAAGTGCATTTTTGATTCGCTGTCATTGCATAGAAAAGAGCAGAGTGAATTTTCTGCAATCTTCGGGTTTGAAACGACATGCAAACATTTTTCATTTTTGAGTGAACTATTCCTTTAAGCTTTAATGTAGCAGTTTCCTTATCTCATTTTCTTTTAAGTGTACTTGTTATTATTTAAATGAACGATGCAATAATCTGCTGCATGATAATTTTCCTATATGCTCTGTCCGTTTAATTTTTTACTCTAATTTAAATGTCTTTTGTAGTCGAGTCTTAGGCAGAGCTGAATGCTTATTCGTTCTTATTACTACATCTTAAAAGCTCCTCTTGTTTTCAAAAACAAACGTGCCAAATGCTTCCTTCTGCTTTGCCTGTATTTTGCACTCATTTGGATGGAAAGGCAGACAGATCTACTTTATTAATCCCAGACGGGAGATTGAGTAATCCTCGTTCAGGAATAGTTAATCCTCTCTCTAGTGAAAGCTTTGGTACTACACTAGTCTTTCGGCTTACTTTACAGAAGGATGTTCACTGTGACATCACTTCCTGTTCTGACCTACTGTATGTTGACCAATGAAAGGAGTCGCTTGGTTTAGCTTCATCAACAAAGATTGAAACTCTCTCACATCACGTAATGTTCTTCCACTCCTGCCAATAATGACGCTGATGTTGAATTGGTGCAGATGCTCCGTTTGTAGCTGGAAAAAAAACACAATTCCAATTAAAATTCTGTTTTCCATTATGTTTTATAATAATATAACACCCTGGTACTGTCACATTAAACACAAAAATATGATTTTGTAATTGTTACATTAATAAAGTCTAAATTAAACATGACTTAGCGTTGTACTGTCTGAACATTTATACTTTTCAGCAGAATAATTGTCTTTTTTTCATCTGCATGTATTGAGTCTGTATGTTTGCAGTTTATGGTGAATTAATGGAAACCTTGGAGCAATAAGGAAAGTAAAAGTCTCAAAAATTCTATACATTTCTACAAACATCATTTAATGTAATGTGTGGTGTGTCCTAGAGCTCGTGGAAAATATGATGATGCAGTTCCTGTGAGGAGTCACCAGATGGCGTCATTTCCTTCTTCAGCCTCATCCCCATAACCAGGATAATGTAAACATCAGGTGAAATATTATTACTTGATGAGCTGTTATTCAGCGGAAAATATCATATGGCAATCGGAAGAATATTTGTTATCATAAAAAAGGAAAAACAAGCTCCTGTTGATCCCAAATGTGGTTTAGAGCAACTTTTATTTCTCTTGCAAAAATATCAGTGATGCACATTTAGGTTAAAAATAAACTTATTTGAAGCCATAGAAAAAAAAGAGTTTTCCACTTAGTAAGCTTTTGTATATTTGCATCCTTGTGCAGATGTATTTATTTATTTAATTTGTAAATTTCCCTAGAAGTCTGGAGTGCCTGGATTCAGATGGAAAGGCCTTTCAGCGGCAGGCACATAAAATCTGGAATATAATGCATTTAGGCTACATGTTAAGAAAAATACGATGCATGTACATCTGGTGGTGCACAATAATTGAGCCATTCGTGTCGACGATGAGGTTTAAAAACATGGCCATAAATGTAATGAGCCTTTCAGACATTTACTATGGTAACCACAGTGTCCTCGAAAATACCAGGGTGTGAATGATGGTTTTACTGTGTTATCATACACATCAACAAAAGTCTAGTAACTGTGATTTATTTTTACATCTCAGAATGTGAGCTCTTCATGGACAAGTGAGTGAATTTTGAAGTTGATTTTTAATTGTCAGCACTGTGCATTAATAAAAAACATAATTTGTAGAAATAGCAGCAGTAATTTATTTATATATATACATATATATATATATATATATATATATATACACAGACATTAAGAAATTTATATAAAGACATTTTTCAACAGCAACATTTTAAACTAAAAACTCAAAAATAACATTAAATAAGTTCGATGACTTCGATCTGTATTTTATAACTGGCTAAAAGCACCGAACTGTTGCCATGCAACTTGAAAACGTGTTTCAAAACGTTTTAAATATTTGATCCTATTTTAAGCCCACCTAACATAATTCACAACCTAAAAAAAAAATGACATTTTTTCTCAGAGCTGTAGTTACCACGACAGATTTGTGTACGATAAACGCGATTGATGGATGTTTTGGCTATCGGCGGGGTTTGGAGACGTTCTGACGGGCATCAGACTGACTGACTCCGCCCTCCGGCACCTGTGAATCTGCCCTGAACGCGCCGCGGAGAACGGAGCTGAACGCAACACGATAGTGAACGACAGAGAGCGCACGGAAGATCCGCGCCGGGGGAAACGGCGCTCGCGGACGGTCAGGCGGGCATGTTTTCCATCGTGACACATACCCAGAGTACGAGTTCGTTTAAAGACGCGACGACGCGTTTCCAGTAGGTGTTTGCGTGCGTTCTGAGTACCGCGCGTCACCGGTTGCGCAGAGAACCGAGCAGCGGCCGAGAGCGCAGAGCGTAGCGGGAGGAGAGTGCACACACGCGGGGCTCTACGCCCTGCCAAACATGGCTGATCGTCGGGTGCGGGGCGCTGCCGGGATCTCCAGAAAGACGCTCGATGCTCCCCATTGAAGAAGCAGAAGATGATGATGGTGATGAGAAGCTGCTCTCCACAATAATGACCTTTCAACTAGCGGCTCCGTCCTCGGTTCGGAACATGGATGTGATCATCCCCTACACCAATGATGTACCCTGTGACCCCAGAGGCCAGAGGATGTGGTGGGCTTTCCTCGCCTCCTCCATGGTCACTTTCTTCGGGGGTCTCTTCATCATCCTGCTGTGGAGGACCCTTAAGTACCTGTGGACGGTGTGCTGCCACTGCAAGGGTAAAAAGAAGGTAAAACGCCCCAGTGACACCTGCTTTTAGGTCAGAAGTTTCGCAGATGTTCTCGTGATCTTAAAAACCTGTGATCTGAAGACAAATGCGTTTGTAGACGCATGCAGATATGAATTACTTCACAAAATGCAATGATGAGCGCTCATGTTCCTCCTTCAGCTTTGAAACCAGCTCATGAAGTTGGTAGATGAATGTCGGGAGTGACAAAGCAGCTGAAATATGAGTTTTCATTTGTGACACTACATCCTATTGATGTTTTCATCATGCAAACGTGGAAAAGTGAAGAATAAGTCCATACTTTTGGCTGGTAGGCCTAATATATGACACAGTTTCACTGATCTGCTTTTTTTTTCTAGTAGTTCAGCTGATCGAGGTCATGTTTGATTCCAGCACATAGGCTACTGTTAGAATATAAGCGCTGGGAATCACTCTGGATTGAAGTGTGCCAAGTGTCAATGTAAATGTAGTTTTGCTCAGCTCTAAAATGTTTATTCTTATGGATCAGAAATGATTCATTAATGTGCAATGTCCCTGTTAACTAAAATAAAATTTGTGAGTGCTTGAGTCCAGTAGAGCTCGCCTGATCAGTCGGTTCTCTACTGAAGTCATGGAAATAGTTCAGAAAGTGTGGGAAAATACAAGAGAAAATTTGACTGAGATGAACTTTGAATCTTTTCTTGCCTGATAATTGAAGCCTGAAATTAGTGTTTTACTAATAAAATATGAAACATGTCGCTTTAGATGAAGCATCTACCAAACGTACGGAATGAAAAAGTCTTCAAATTATTAGAAGAGACAATGTAGTTGCTTGTTGTTCTAAATAATTGCTAGACCATTGCTAAGGAGTTCAAGATGGTTGCTAGGCAGTTGCTAAGGTGTTCTAGGTGGTTGCTAGGCGGTTGCTAAGGTGTTCTAAATGGTTGCTAAGTTGTTCTAAGTGGTTGCTAGGCAGTTGCTAAGGTGTTCTAGGTGGTTGCTAGGCGGTTGCTAAGGTGTTCTAAATGGTTGCTAAGTTGTTCTAAGTGGTTGCTAGGCAGTTGCTAAGGTGTTCTAGGTGGTTGCTAGGCGGTTGAAGAGTTCTAAGTGGTTGCTAGGCAGTCGCTAAAGTGTTCTAAATGGTTGCTAGGCAGTTGCTAAGGTGTTCTAAACGGTTGCTAAGTTGTTCTAAATGGTTGCTAAGTTGTTCTAAGTGGTTGTTAGGCAGTTGCTAAGGTGTTCTAGGTGGTTGCTAGGTGGTTGATGAGTTCTAAGTGGTTACTAGGCAGTCGCTAACGTATTCTATGTGGTTGCTAGGCAGTTGCTAAAGAGTTCTAAATGGTGCTTAGGCAGTTCTATATGGTTACTAGAAAGTCGCTAAGGCATGCCAAGTGGTTTCTAACAGATTGCTAAAGTGTTCTAAATGGTTGCCAAGTTGTTCTAAGTGGTTGCTAGGCAGTTGCTAATGTGTTCTAAGTGATTGCTTAAGTATTTATTCTAAATGGTTACTAGTCAGTTGCTAAGGTGTTCTTGGTGGTTGCTAGGCAGTTGTTAAAGTGTTCTAAATGGTTGCTAAGGTGTTCTAGGTGGTTGCTAGGCAATTGCTAAGGTGAGGTTGTTATGGTAATGCTGGATAGGGTTTGCTCTTGTAGAAGATTTTAAAGTGAGTGTTCTTGTCTACAAACAGCTGTAAATAAGAGATCAAATCAACACGAAACGCTGTTCAGAACCATTTTACGGCCCTAATGTGAAGTGAAAATGGTAATATGCCAAAAAATTTACTGGTAATTGACTGGATACATGACAGGCAGTAAAAAACAACAACAACAACAAAAAATATATATATATAATACACAATATTGTCTGTTTTTTTGTTTCGCCAACAAAAATAGGTTCAAGCAAAGCGTCTCATTTGTGTTTTGAACTTTCGATCCTGAAAGAATCTGTTTTTGAACGAATCATTTGAGTCAGTGATTCAGTGATCCATTCATAAAAACAGTTGCTTGCTTCGTTTCTAAACGAATCGGCCGTTTTGAATGAATCGTTTAAATTAATGATTCAATGAATCAATGACCTGCCGTGGTGGTTTTAGTGTCGTATTTATTTATCCAAGACAGGCCTAAACCAGCCAAAGTACCAGCACAAAAACACAGTCAGCAAAATATTGTCACAGAAAATATCGAGATATCATTTTTTGTCAATATTGCGCACCTCTACTGTCTAAACAATTATTGAAGGCTAATGAGTGATTTTTAAACGTTGTACATTTGCACCTGTATCTGTGTGAATGCTGTTGGTTTGACAGGAGTACAGCTGTCTGTTCTGTTAGCAGAGACGTACCAGAGCTTCGCTTGCGTCTTTTCCCCGTGTTTGACATGGAGCCAGTGGTCAGGAATAGGCTGAGTTTTCACTGACATTGTGTAGTCTGCCCACACACACACACACACACACACACACACCACAGCTGTTGCTTTCATTACAGGCCTGTCAAACATAGTTGTGTTCATTCTGCCAGACGTTTCAGGAAGCCTTTTTCTCCCATTCCCGACCTCAGCGGCCTGTTTCCACTCAAACACACCGCTCTGATTGAACTTGCTGATTTAAGATCAATGTCAAATCAATATAGGCTTATTTTCTTAATACATGTTCCTACTCTGATTGAGCGTGATTCATCTGTGACTGTCCTGAACTGTGACGTCAAATGCAGTAGATGAGTTTATTTCATGCTGAACCAGACATCTAAACATACCGCTTTATTGCAATATAGATGATTGGCATATATGTATTATGCAATATAGATTATTGGCATACATATGTTTATATTTGAAATATTTATACAATTTTCTTTTGCATTTGCTTCCCCCAAAATCCCCAATACATTTTGTAATATATTTGTGTTTAGTGGTTCATTTTATTTATGTAAAATTAGCTACTATTTTAAATATTTCTATTAATTTCGAGGTTATATATGAGCCGTACATTTTTTCACCCATTTACATCCACACTTCCACTGTTCTTAAAGTAATAGTTCACCCAAAAATAATCATTCTGAAATTGTAACTTACCTTCATGTTGTTTAAACTCTAAACTCCTGTTTCTCTTGATAAATAATTAGCAAGCTTTGATGGCAATTAAAATAGTAGCTACCCACACAAACGTGTGTATATATTTTCAGTGTATTTTTGTAAACAATATTTGCCTCTAAATTATACATCATTTATTTCTGTATAACATAAAATATCAGAAAAAAACATTTTATATTATTTTTAATTAATGCAGTATTTAAAATGAAAATAGAGTAAATGCGCAATCCCTGGTTGCTGAGAAAAGTGTTTTCAGACAGAATTACATACTTTTATTAGGTTTTGCATTTGGATGTGTATTTAGACATGATCAAATACTAGTTTTAGATTTTTTTGTTTAAAAGTTGTTGAGTCATCTGGCTCAACTAACTAAACCGTAATCTCAAACACATCTGTGAAAATGAATTTTTCAGATCAATTGCTATTTTATCAAAGCCCTTCAAATCAAAATAAAGAATGGAGATTATTAATGTTGAGATATGATAGCTTGTGTTGATATTTTGTTGTTTTTGAGCAAACTAGCCAGAAAGCATGAAGAATATGTTATAAAGAGCTTGAGAAAGAAATAAAAAGCCACTCGTGCATAAATGACATGCAACTAGTGGTGTGCAATATCATATCTCTGTATTTTGGGGATTTTTGATAATGATAATTAAACAATATTTTGCAGAGTGTGCTTTTGTGCTGGTTTTAGTCCAGTCGTGAATAAATAAATATGACACTAAGACCACCAGTAGGTGGCAGCAAGTCCCTGACTTAATAAGTAATTAATTCAAACGATTCATTCAAAACGGCTGATTCATTTTGAAACGAATCAAGCGACTGTCTTTAGAACTGGATCATTGAATCATTGAAAGACTTGTTTAAAAACAGATTCATTCAGGATCGAAACACAAATGAGACTCTCTGTAGTCTCTCTGTAATAGTGTGGTTTGAGTTACTTTATTTCTTTCCTGAACCATGGACAATAGAATAGAATAGAATAGAACAAACTGGTGTTAAACTTGACATTCTGTCCCCCTCACGTCTGCTCCTGGTTGCTATAACTGCTTTTGTGTTCCACAGAAGTAAGAAAGTCGAACAGAATTGTAATGAAATGAGGGTCAGTAAATGATGACAGAATGTTCTTTTTTTTTTGGGTGAACTGTCCATTTAATAAAGGATTTTGTCATTTTTACAGCATATATTCCTTTTGCAGTGATTTACAGCTGGCCGATCTGTTAACTGAAGCTCTCGATCTGTCCATCTCCTCTCACTTTCTCTGTTTTACATGCATCTTCCTCATTCAAACTGCGTGTCACTCTCCTATAGTGTGCGTGAATCAGATGCTTGTTGCTAAGCAACAGGCGGCATATTCATTATCGAGCTGGGAAATATCCCCTTATGTAATTGTGCTTTTCTAGAGACCACACACACACACACACACACACACACACACAC
>NW_015655581.1:493395-495196 GCF_001515625.1 Sinocyclocheilus rhinocerous | reverse complement strand
AGCACACACACACACACACACACACACACACACACACTCACCTGTCAGAGTGTGTGATCAGAGTGTTTTCTTCACCACAAACGCATTTACATGCAGAATCTACAGGCGTCTCACACACAATCTGAGCCAGAAATAGAAATCCAGTCTGATCTCCTTCAGATGGGTTTGATAATGTTCATACTCGGATGTTGTTTCACAGGATTCTGCTGTTTGTTAATTAGTTTTTCTCACACATAATTAAAGCGTGGATACACATAAATGAGCGCAAACACAGAATTCTGTTCTAAATCCTAGTGAGCTGCCTACATAGTCAGCTAACTTCTCGAAGTTATCTCTTCTGCTCACCAAGGCTGCATTTATTTGATTAAAAATACAGTAAAAACAGTAAAAAATGTGGAATATTATTACAATTTAAAATAGCTGTTTTCTATGTGAATATATAGTAAAATGTAATTTATTTCTGTGATCAAAGCTGTATTTTCAGCATCATTACTCCAGTCTTCAGTGTCACATGATCTTCAGAAATCATTCTAATATTCTGATTTGCTGCCCAATATTTTTTTGTGTAAACTGTGATACATTTTATTTCTCAGGATTCACAGATTTTTCAACATTGATAATAATCAGAAATATTTCTTGAGCAGCAAATCAGCATTTTAGAATGATTTCTGAAGATCATGTGACACTGAAGACTGGAGTAATGATGCTGAAAATACAGCTTTGATCACAGAAATAAATTACATTTTACAATATATTCACATAGAAAACAGTTATTTTAAATTGTAGTAATATTTCACATTTTTACAGTTTTCACAGCATTTTTGATAAAATAAATGCAGCCTTGGTGAGCAGAAGAGACTTCTTTCAAAAACATTAAATTACTCCAAACCTTTGACACAGGCACACAACACACAACTTTGACACTCGGTACACAGGCAGCAACTCTTTGTGTTATACAGTGGCCCAATTTTTGTCATGTTGTCTTAGATTAATCATTCTCACTGTTCTTGTAGCAGTGCAAGTGTGTAAACAGGCAGATAAGATCAGTGTGTGTGTGTGTGTGTCGCCAGCCACTGAGCAGCAGGTCGTCTCAGACACTCACAAAGACAAACAAAGGCCGTCTGTTCACAGACACATTAACCATGACGCTGTCCCAGAGTTCAGTGTTTGAGTTACAGATGTCAGCCATCGTCACTCATCAAGAGTTCAGATCACGAGGAAACGTTCCATTCTTCTTTTGATTTAGGGGTTCAGTGTGCGGTAAAAATCACTCCAAACAGAGTGTTTACTGAAACTTGCAAGTCATCTGAAACTGAACGTACATAAACTCACGTCTGATTCATGAACGTATAGTTATTCTGAATTAATCACTTATATTGTTCACAAAATGACTGGTTTGTGAATCATTCAAAGTGGCAAAACTTTAGTTTGGTATTGTTAAAAGTGAACTATTTTTAGGTTTTGAGTAACCATGTTTTTGTGACCTGGTTTAAACAGTAATAACCCGGGTTCAGCAGAAGCGGTTGACACATGAGCATGGTGTTTTATGTGTCACAGTGAAGCAGTGAGGAGGAATGAAGCAGGAGAGATGCTGTTATTCCTGAAGAGCAGAGAGTGAATGAAGAGAGTGAGAGTGTGCTGAAGATCTATCTATCTATCTATCTATCTATTAGGGGTGTGACGAGACACTTATCCCACGAGACGAGACGAGACACGAGACTGGGTTCACGAGAACGAGACGAGACGAGATTTTTAGACTTTTTTAAAGAAATCCTCAATGATGAAATATATAGGGAAAAAT